>NW_007729091.1:406980-435714 GCF_000696425.1 Galeopterus variegatus
CTCTCTCTCTCTCTCTCTCTCTCTCTCTCTCTCTCTCTCTCTCTCTCTCTCTCTCTCTCTCTCTCTCCCCCTTTAGCCCCCAATTATGAGTGAGGACATATGGTATTTCTCTTTTTGTGCCTGGCTTATTTTACTTAACATAATTTTCTTCCAGCTCATCGTGTTGCTGGAAATGGCAGAATTTCATTCTTCTTTCTGGTTTAGTAGTATTCCTCTGTGTATATTTACCATATTTTCCTTATCCAGTTATCCTTGGATGGACATTTAGGTTGGTTCCATAACCTGACTATTACAAATAGAGCTGCATTAAACATGGGAGTGCAGGTATTCCTTTGACATAATGATTTCCATTCCTTTGGGTAAATATTCACTAGTGGGATTGCTGGATCATATGGTAATTCTATCTATAGGTGTTTGAGAAAACTCCATACTGTTTTCTACAATGGCTGTACAAACTTGAAGTCCCACCACAGGGTGGAAGGATTCCCCTTTCTCTGTAATCTCACCACATTTGTTTTTCTCTGTCTTTTTTACAATATCCAGTCTAACTGGGGCTAGATGATATCTCAATGTGGTTTTGATTTGCATTTCCTTGACGATTAATGATGTTGAGCATTTTTTTCATGTACCTGTTGGCCATTTGTGTATCTTCTTTTTGAGAAATGTTTGTTCAGCTCCTTTGCCCCTTTATCAATCAGATTATTTGTTTTTTTTACTGTTAAGTTGTTTGAGTTACTCGTATGTTTGGGATATGAATCCCTTGTCAGATATATAGTTTGCAAATATAGTCTCCCATTCAGTAGGTTTTCTTTTCACTCTGTTGATTGTTTCCTTTGCTGTGCAGAAACTTTTTAGTTTGATATAATCCCATTTGTTTATTTTTTCTTTTGTTCCCTATGCTTTTGGGCTCTTATTCTTAAAGAATTCTCCCAGTCCTACTTCCTGAAGTGTTCCCCCTATGTTTTCTTTTAGGAATTTTATAGTTTCAGGTCTTATATTGCATCTTTAATCCATTTTAAGTTGGTATTGGTATATGGTGAGAAGTACAGGTCTAGTTTCTTTCTTCTCCATATTAATGTCCAACATTCCCAGCACCATTTATTGAAGAGTCAGTCTTTTCTCCAGTGTGTGTTCTTGGTGTCTTTGTCAAACATCACTAGGCTATGAGCATGTATATTGATTTCTGGGTTCTCTAGTCTTGTTCCATTAGTTTGAGTATCTGTTTTTATGCTAGTACCATGCTGTTTTGGTTACTATAACTTTGTAGTATAATTTGAAGTCAGGTAGTATAAGGCCTCTGCCTTTGCATTTTTTTGCTCAGGATTCCTTTGGCTTCATGGTCTTTTGTTGTCCAAAGTGAATGTTGGGATTGCTTTTCTATTTCCATGAAAAAAGTCACTGGTATGTTGATGGGGATCACATTGAATCTATAGATTGTTTTGGGTACTTTCAACATTTTCCCATTCATTCTTCTGATCCATGAACATGGAATGTCATTCCATCTTTCTGTGACTTTAATTTCTTTCAGCAGTGATTTGTAGTTCTTGTTGTTAAGTTCTTTCACCTCCTTGGTTAAATTTATTCCTAGGGATCTTTTTTCTTTCCTTTTTTTTTTTCCTTGATATGATAGCAATTGCAAATGTGCTTGCTTTTTTTGATTTCTTTTTCTGCTAGTTTGTTTTCAGAGTACAGAAATGCTACTAAGTTTTGTATATTGATTTTGCATCCTGCAACTTTGCTGAAATCATTTATCAGTTCTAAGAGTTTTTTGGCACAGTCTTTAGGTTTTTTTCTATATATAGGATCATGTCATCTGCAGACAAGGACCATTTGATTCCCTCTTTTCCAGGCCCTTTATTTCTTTTGCCTGATTGCTCTGGCAATTACTTCCAATACCCTGTTAAACAGGAGTAGTGAGACTGTGCACTTTGTCTTGTTCCTATTTTCAAAGGAAAAGTTTTGCTTATTATTGAATTCTAGTTTTAATCTGGAGTGGTTTGAAGATATTCTTAAAATATTTTCAATTTTTAAAAATTTGTTGAGACTTGATTTGTGATCTAACGTGCGGTCTATTTTGGAGAATGTTCCACGTGCTGATGAGAAGAATGTATATTCTATAGATGTTGGATGAAATTATTTGTAAATATCTGTCAAGTGCAATTAGTCTAACATGTAGTTTAAATCCTGTGTTTCTCTGTTGATTTGTTGCTTTGATCATCTGTCCAATTTTGAGAAAGGAGTGTGAGGTCTCCAATTATTATTATGCATTGGGGTCTATCTCTCAGTTTAGGTCTCATAGTGTTTCCTTTACATATCTGGGTGCTCCAATGTTGGGTGCATATACATCTATGATTATTATATCCTCTTGTTGGGTAGATCCCTTTATCTTCATATCATAACTTTCTGTGTCTCTTTTCTAGTTTTTGGTTTAAAGTCTATTTTATCCAATATTAGAAGAGCTACTCCTGCTCAATTTTGGTTTCTACATTCACGGTATATCTTTTTCCATCCCATCACTATTAGTCTGTGTGAGTCTTTATAGGTGAGTTGAGTTTTTTGTAAGCAGCATACCATTGCCTACAAAATCCGTTCAGCCAGTCTACATCTTTAGAGTGGGGAATTCACTCCATTTACATTTAGGGTTGTTATTGACTGGTATTATCTTACTCCTGCTGTTTTATTGATTATTAGTTGCTTTCAATATCTTTTGTTCCTTCATTCCCTCTTTTTGTTTGTCTTTGGTGTTTGTTGGTTATTTGTATTGGTAAGATATAGTTTCTTTCTCTTTCTTGTTTGCACATTTGCTCTACCAGTGGGTTTTATTCTTTCTCATGTATTCATGGTGCTGATTATAATTTTTTGGATTCCAGAAGACTTCTTGTAGAGCTGGTCATGTGGATGGGATCTCCTACAGTTTTTGTTTGTACACTATTTCTGTTTCATTATTGAAGGATGACCTTGCTGGGTATAGTATTCTTGGCTGGCGTTTTTTTTTTTTTTCTTTTAGTATTTTGAATATATCATCTCATTCTCTCCCGGCCTGTAAGGTTGGTGCTGAAAAATCTACTGATAGTCTAATGAGTATTCCATTATAAGTGACTTGATGCTTTTTTTCTTGCTGTTTTTAGGATTCTGTCTTTGAATTTCACTTTTAACAGTTTTACTACAATGTGTCTCAGGGAGGACGTTTTTGGATTGAATCTGATTTGGGATCATTGAGACTCTTGGATCTGGAAGTCCATATCTCTCCCAATATCTGGGAAGTTTTCTACTGTAATTTTATTGAATAGATTTTCAATGACTTTTCCTTTCTCCTTCCCTTCCAACACTCATATTTCAGATGTTTGTATGTTTAAGATTGTTTGACAACTCTTGTAGGTTTTCTTCATATTTTTAAATTTTCTTTTCTTTTCTTTCTTTTTTTTTCTGTATGTGTTTTTTCAAAAAGCCTGTCTTCAAGGTCAAAAATTCTTTTTTCTGTTTGCTCTAGCCTGTTACCAATGCTCTCCGTTGCATTTTTTTATTTTGTTGGATGAATCCTTCCTTTACACAAGTTCTGCTACATTCTGTCTAAAGGTATTTATTTCTTTATAAAGTTCCTCCTTCAGATCCTGGATTTTTTTTTTTTCAATTCTTTGTGTTGTCTACCTGAGATTTCTTGTATCTCATTGAGTTTCCATAAGATCATTGCTTGAAATTCCTTTTCAGTCATTTTATAGGTTTCTTGTTATTTGGGGTCTGGTATTGGAGCATTATTGTATTCCTTTGGGTGTCATTTATTTTTTCTTTTTTGTATTCTAGTATCCCTACATTGATTTCTGAGCATCTGATTGAGCAATTCCTTCTTCTCATACTCAGGAATAGCTTTTTAGTTGAGAGACTCCCTCCTGTAGATGTGTTTTATATTGATTGCTGGGTAGGCATTTTAGTTTTGGTTCTGGGTACATGCAGAAGTTAGGCTGTGTAGTTCCTTCAACCATATGCAACATTGGATTTGTCTGGGACTGTCTTATGGCCTAGGCTCTGGGACACTCAGTAGTTCCTTGTTGAAGTAGGGAACACTGGATTGGGTCATCAATGTCATGGATGAGATCCCAGGATCTTGGGAGAAGCACCTAGATGTCTTTCACTCCTTGACTTAGGTGGGTGACCCTGAGAAGTCTTGCTGGCACCCCAGTTAGTGTCTTAGGACTCTAATAGGTGCTCTGGGGTGATCTGAAAGTCCTTGGCTTAAATGGACAACCCTAGGTAGGATTCCTGCGGGGGAGGGGTGGAATTAGGACCTTAGTATTCGAGGGGGATACTAGAGTACTCAGCAGCCTCTCAGCTATAGTGGATAACTTAGTGGTGTCACTGGGGCTCTAGGAAGAGCCCTGTACCCCCAGCAGAGGTGGTGAAGTACTCTGTAACTTTGCTGTTGAAGTGGATGACACTGAGTGAGGTCTCTGGATATAGGTGTGGAGCCCTGTACTCTCAGGAGGGACACTAGGATGGTCTACAGCACCAATGTTGAGGTGAGGTGTGCTGGGCAAGGTATTTGTAGTTTGTGATGGGAGGCTTCACCTCAAAAGAGAGATGCTGGGGCCCTCTATAGTTGTTCACCAGTCATGGCCACTCTGGCCAAGGTCCCTGTGCTTGTGTACAGGCCCCTGTGACCCTAGGAATGTTACTGGAACAATCTGGATCTCATAAGCTGGTGTGGGCTGTCCCACATGAGGCCGTTGGGGCTGTGGTTGTGGTGCTTTGCCCCCAAGAGAGATGTTGGGTCCCTCTGAATCCCCCTTGCTGTGATGGGCAGCCTTGTGTAGGTGCACTGGTGCTGCATGTGCATCTCTGTACTCATGAGAGGCACGTGAGTCTTCCACTATCTCTTCGTGTATCCATGAATTGCAAGGGCGCCTTACCAAAGAAGGTAGAGTTGCCAGCAGTGACTAGATACCCCAGGTAGGCAGTTTTCTGACTCTGTAAAGTGTGTGCACTGACCCCCTCCATCCTGAGGGTGGCACTCTCGCTGCATTGGACTGTCTGTTCCCAGGGCACAGGACGTCATGTGGACACAGATGTGGGCAAACCAGCACAATAATGTGGCCACAGGGGAGTGAAACTTCTGCAGGGTCAGAGAGAAATGGTCTTGGGTGTTGGGGCTGATCTCAAATCTGTGACAGCTACAGAAGCCTGGGGCTTAGGGGTGGGGACAGTTTAGCATGTGTCACCTACTTTGGTCAATTCAATCAATCACATATGCTATCAAGTTTCAAACTCTAGGATTGCGGCTGTAGAGGCCATCGCTGAAAGTTGTGTGGGTTCTTCTCCCCCTTCTCATGGCTATAAGTATTGTATGGGCATCCTGCCAATGTAGGTGGGGTCACTGCCATGGGCCCCGGTCCTAAATAAGCTGTTTTCTAGGTCTGGAGGGTACACACACCAGCCCCTCCATTCCGAGGGTGGTACCTCACTGCACTGGACCATCTTTACGTTGGGCTCAGGGTTGAAGCCAAGCATTGACTCTAGTCCCAAGATCACTGCAACAGTCTGGGACCCAGAGTGTGAAGGCAGCTCCATGTATGTCCCTCCCCAGGCCAACACAGTCACATGTGCCCACAGCAGTTCCAGACACCAAGGGCACGGTTGCACGGGCAACACAAACTCCCCTGTGGGCTGGGCCACTGGTTCGCTCACTTGGGAAAAACTCCTCCTAAATCCCCTCCTCTCCAGGTTGGGAATGGAGTGGTGATTGCCAAGAGTTTTTCCAATCTTTTTGTGGCTGTCCTGAGTTTCCGCACTCACCAACACCTCTGCTACTCTCCAGATGCATTACAGCTCCCTCCTTTAGTTTCTCTATGGACATACTAATTTTTGAAATGCCTTTTAGACACCTAAGGGGAGATGTCCAATAGGCTGTTCAATCATATAGAGTCAGTTTTAAGGGAGAATTTCAAGACTGGAAATATAAATTTGGGAAATACCAACATATAGATAGTATTCAAGCCATAAGAATAGTCGAATTGCCCAGGGTGTTAGTGTAAGTGGAAAAGAAAAAAAGATTCAAGACCAAGTCTTTTAGTGGCTAAAGAACCCAACATTTAGAGGTAAGTCAGATGAGGCAGACCCAACGTTAATGTTTCTCAAGAAGCACTATTAGCATTTTAAGTGAAATAATGCTTTGCCATGCAACATAGATGTGAGGTTTACAAGATGTTTAACACCCCTGGATCCACCCATTCATAGCAGTATCACCCCTCAGTCACTGTGACAGCAAATACATATTTGTGTTCACCCTCACATATTTGCAAACCAATTATTTGCCTCTACATATTTACAAACCACTCTAGAGGTATGTCCTGGTAGAAAACCATTGACTGTGTGGTTATTAACATCACTAAATGGTTTCAAATATCCACTCTAATTGTAAGATTTTATTTTAGGAATTCTGAGTTTCAAATATACTTGGATTAGAAAAGTACATACTATGAAGGGTTACAGTATTAAGAAATAAAAAAAGTTGTTTGCTAACAATCTCATAGGGCCAAGAAAATAGAGAAAATTTGAAAAAAGCAGTAAATCCACCTATACCAGGATGCCACCTAACCAGGATTAACTGATTAATTGATTCTCTTAATATCCTTTGTAAAACATGATGATTTTTACCCAAGGCATAATAAATGCCAGGTTAGTAAACTGGCACACAAGTAGGTAATCTAGTATACTTCTCAACATCCCATCCTCATATTTGAATTATGTGCTCAGTTGTTTTTTTTTGTTTCCTAAACCTGTTTAGGTAAATTGTCTATGATATTGTAAATACACTATTTAATTTGGCATTGTATACATTAAAAATAGATGATATTTAGTGTGCTATTTCAAGATCACTATTTTGTGGTGCATGAGTTCCACGAGATGGTATCCATCCACTCATTTTTAGGGTGATGATAATATTCTATATGTATATGTTATTAGAGGTTTGGGCTATCAGATGTATGCATTTGTCAAAACACCCACCCCCAGAACCAACCACTTTTTGGTTTTCCTTTCACCATGGCTTATTTTTGCTCATTCTATAATTTCATATAAATTTGATTTCATCTAAATTGAATCATATATTATGTATGCTTTTGTGGAAGGCTTCTTTCACTCAACATGATGCCTTTGAGATTCATGGATGACATTTGAGACTCCCCTGTGTATTAATAGTTTGTTACTTTTTATTGATGAGTAGTGTTCCATTATGAAAATAAACCACAATTTCTTTATTCATTCCCCCATTGGCAAACATCAGGGCTGTTTCCAATTTGGGGTTATTATAAACAAAGCTGCTGTAAGCATTCCTGTACATATCTCTTAGTCAAAATATATTTTCACTTCTCTTGGGAAAAATATCTAGTTGAATAGTTGGTCCACAGGGTAGATTGATATTTAGTTTTATTTGAAACTGACAGAACTTTTTCCACAGTGATTGTATTGCTTTACATTTCTATCCAAAACACATGGGAAAGTTCTGATTGCTCCACATCTTTGCCAGTATTCGATATTATCAGTCTACTTGATTTTGGCCATTCTGATGGGCATGAAGTGGTATTTTGTTGTAGTTTTAATTTGCATTTTCCCAATAACCCTTGATAAAACTCTAAGTACTTTTTTGAATGCTTATTGACCATTCTTATAGCTTTTTTTTTTTTTTGTTAAACATCTATTCAAAATGTTTGCCCCTTAAAAAACTCTTCTATAGCTATTTAAATGCTGAGTTACTGTAATAAATTCACTTTAGAATAGTTACTTGTCAATAGCAAGACAAGTTTGAATTTTCAATACCCAGCAGTCCAGGAAAAAAATTCATTGTGTTATTTATTTTAAAATAATTGCATATAATTTCTTAAGTACCATTTTTCCTCTACTGACTTAGTAAATTAAGTTGATTTTCATTAAAAGTTAATTTACTCTGGGCCGAACCCGTGGCTCACTCAGGAGAGTGCGGCGCTGGGAGCGCAGCGGTGCTGGGAGCACCGAGGCCGCAGGTTCGGATCCTATATAGGACTGGCTGGTGCGCTCACTGGCTGAGCGCGGTGCGGACGACACCAAGCCAAGGGTTGCAATCCGCTTACTGGTCACAAAAAAAATAAAAATAAAAAGTTAATTTACTCTGATTTTAAAGAATAATATTGGATATTGGCCAATACATATAATTCCTATGGAATTTAACTACAAATACATAGAAACTCAGAATCACCATCATATTTTATTTAAGTATATTTAGACTGTTAATTCATTTCATTTTTTGCTACTACTGACATAAAACTATTTGAACTTTGTTTAAGAAATAGTACCTAGTGTACTTTGTTCTGATGAAATAATTTAATTACGATGTGGTCTGTTTCATTCAACAACTAAAATAAACAGTGATATCCAGTGAAAATTTCACATGAAAACCAATTATTATAAATGAATAGTTGGGCTTATTCCTGCATGTGTACCTGATAGATTTTATTACAGAGAATAGAAACTGGAGAAGAATCTCAAGAAATCCAGTGTGTCTATAATCGTGCAGAGAAATCAGTAAATAGCCTTCTACTTTTAAGAACCTGAGGTAACACATAAAATATATATTCAGATAAGAAACTAGAATTCAATTTTCTTCATCCTCATGGAACAAATAATAGAGTTTCTGAATTTGGTTTTAAGTGGTATTCAAAGACTTTTATTTTCATAAGCACATTTTTAACCTCACAAATAAGATAATGTTCACACAATTCAAATAAAGGACAAAACAAGGTATTCAACTTAAACTTTGGTCAGCAGCCATTTACAAAAATGCCTTTCCAGACAATAAAGCAGGAATTTGTAAATAATCTGTTTCAGCATTGGGTTCACATATACCAAAAAAAAAAAAGAAAGGATTTTTATAATCCTTCTGTACAGTCAGTCAGTTTTTCTCACATTAAACCTATTGTCAACCTGCCTCAAAACACACTGTTTGAACAAAATTGCTCACTACATCTCCAAGCTGCACCCCATTCTACATAAAAATATTATTTTACAACTGGCATGTGCTATAATAAATCTACTTTGGAACAGTTACCTTGTCAGTCAGTATGAAAGGAAGGCAGTCTACTAGTCAAGAAGAAGGCTACTTGCAGTGTAAGTTTATGAGACTTTTAGTCAATATCCTAGCATGTACTAAAAGAGACTTAAGCTAAAGCAAATAAAGTAGGGTTTTTTTGAGGGGTGGGGAGTAACTGTTTTGTTTGTTGTTTTGGTCACAGGTTGTTGGTAGAGAGTTAAGCATACTTTCTTGATTTTCCTGAAAAATAATAAAGCGAAATTAGTGGAAGAAACATATTGAAGCCCCCACAGAACAGATGAGTTTTACAGTCTAAAGTCTAAAGTTCATCAGAACTGTTATAAGCAGGACACTTTAATGCCATTCTCCCAAGTGTGTTTAGTGATAATGTTTGGCCATTAACTCAACTATGGATTTGTGAGAAATTCCATTGCTTAGGTCCCCTTCTCCTTATTATTATCCCACACATACTCTGCTCTCCTGACATTGCTAACTGGTCACATTGAGATAGGAGGTGCTCAGTTTCCCGTGGCTCTGGTTACAGGACACATCTCTGGGTGACAAGCCATCCCCCAAGGTCTCAGGCCCCTCCACTAGGCCCTCCCCTAGAGGAAAGTTACTGTTGCTAGTTAGACCTATTTTGGGCACCAAAAGGAGAATTCAGGGGGCTGGCTTATGCAAATCTAGTGATTGGGCATGCTCAGTACAGAAGGGTTCTATAACCCTGGTTGCTGAATGACCTTTCACTAGGGGTGCTAAAGAGCAAAGAATGATCTTGAATATGTCTGGTACATGTGATGGGATTTGACCAACGAACATGCTCCAAAAAGGAGACCAACTGAGCATGTGCAAGTCTATGTTACATAACTGAGAACCGCCCCCTTAATTGAATATTCATTAGATGGCACAACTATAAAAGCCAAGTCCCGGCAGAAGGCAAGGCTGTTGCTCACTCTCTTAGAGCCATCTCGCACTCTGCTTCTGGAGTGTGTATTCCCTTCTTTTTGTATCAGACTTACTTTCAGCAAGCAGCTGCTCACTCTCTTGAGCCGGCCTGCACTCTGTACTAAACTTTAAGTGTATATTTCTTACTTTTGTTTAAACTTGCTGTGGGCCCTGCTCAGTCTCTGGAGCTATGATGCATTCTCTCTGGGAAATCTGTATCTCTTATTTATTATGTTAAACCTGTTCTCACTTTGTACTGTGACTCTGCTCTTAAATTCTTTCCTGTGGTGGAGTCAAGAACAAGTAAGAGGACAGAGTGGATTGAGGCTGACTATGAGGCCTCCCAGATCCTTCCTCTGGCATCAAGATCATAGGTCAGTAAGGGATAGATTATATTATTGTGTATGGCAGGCTCAGCAAACTATGACCCCCAGGCCAAATGAGGCCTCCTATCACATGTCTAGTAGAATGTATCCATGCCCACTTGTTCATTTATTGTTTATGGCTTATTTTGTGCTACAAGAGTAGAGTTAAGCAGTTGTAAGAGAGCCCCTCTGGCTTACCAACTCTAAAATATTTGCTATCTAGCCCTTTGCAGAAAAAGTTTATTGACCTCTGGTGTAGTTTGGTAACATTTCCTAGTAATGCCTTCTTCTGAAGATGTCCGAGAAACTATCTTCAGAAGGGGGATATCTATGTAAAAATGAATAATTTATATCTACTTTGGGGAGACCATTACTTCAGAAATTTCTAGGCTTCCCCAATATGCTCTCTCTGGATCTGCATCAGTAATGACTGTACTTTCCCAACACACACAGTTTTAGTTTGGAATACATTCAGAATTAAAACTAAATTTCCCAACCCACCGTGCAGCTAGGTTTGACTAGGTGACACCAACTTTTGACCAAGAGATGTAAGCGCATGTCATGGATGCACATTTCTGCTCAGTTTGGTGCATGCCTTTCTCTTTTCCTTGTTTTGCCTGCTGGTCAGAACACGGGTATTGTGATAAGTCCGGCAACCTTCTTAGACTTCCAGAAAGGAATTCTTATTAGGTATAGTGGACACTTCTTGGGTCTGCACTTTGGTGGTCCTCCTTTTCTCAGCACTTATTTCCTCTCTCTCATCCATCTACATGGATACAGCAGGACCACATATAATTATAAATTGAGATTCCCCCTTACTTGCCAGAATTGTTTGGACCAAGATTAAAGACCCCAACTGAGCCAAATGGTCACTTGTCTGAGGATTGTCTCTATCTGGGAACTGTTAGCAGCCAGTGAACATATTTTCTGATATCTGGACTTGGGATGTGGGGGCGGGGAGACAAAGAAACCCTATACAAAAAAGAGAATGAAACAAATGTAATTGTAAGAGCAACTATGAGAGAACTTGGAGTTCCTCCTTCAAGATCATTCGTCTCATTTTTTTTTCATGGTGCCATGAGAAGAAACCATATTTAGTGAGTAAACTTTTTCATCTACCAATTCAGAAGTGAGAAGAGGTGAAACTTTCTGTATTGTTTTCCTATCCCTAAAATTAAATTCTGTTTTGAGCCCCTTTTCTGCCAGATGGCAAAAATAATTTTAAACCATTGGGGGTTTCCCAGTTCCTTTTCTCTGGATTACGACTCATTTCTTGGGGGGCTCAGTAGTGCAAAGAAATGTAGACATGTATTCTTCAGTTGTCATTACTAATCCACATCAGAAATTTAATCCCCCTACAACTGCAGCACTCTTAAATTTAAGGATTGGTAAGATCAATTGCCCCATTTTCCCTTTTTAACAAATTAGTTATCTATCATCGAATTGAACAAAACCTATCTTAGAGTTACTTGTTTTTTAATCCAAAATTTTCTCTTGGGTTAATAAGCATTATATATTTTCTACCCCAGTACTTCTTAAATTCAAATGGGCATGTGAATCACCTGGGTAGTTTGTTAAAATGCAGATTTGGATTCAGTAGTTCTGGGTGGAGTCGACTTCCTGCATCTGTAATAAGCATCCAGGTGAGACTCATTCTGATGGTCCATTTACCAGAATTGGAGTAGAAATATTTTAACCTGTGTATATACGTAAAACCTCCTTTTATTTGTTTTATACCTCATTGTATGCCTCCTTGTTTGAGATTTTTAACATGTGTCAGTTCCTCTGAATAGACAATTCAATATTTTTTTTTATAAGCTTTATTTTTTGTGTTCATTTTTGGCCTTAAAATGAAAGCTTCTATATTTTAAGTAATGTATTTTTGACTTTCTTATTTACCATGCTTTATGAAGTCTTCTGGCAGACAGAAGGACACTTCACTGAGAGTCGGAATGAACATATTTAGTGTAGATTCTGCTGTGATTCGAACTATGTCCTTGAGCCAAATTCACTCTTGAGTCTGTTTTCCATTTATAAATTGGGGATAACATCTGCCCTTCTTACTACCACAGTGTTGTAAGGTTGTGAAGAGAGATAATAGATGCATGAGTCTGTTTTCAAAAAATGTGCCATCAAATTGCAAGTCATCATTCTTACTGGCGCTCTTTTGCTGTTGGAAGCTGTCCATTTCCTAACCATTTCCATTGCTTCTACTGTGACCCCAGAGTGTTGGAAATCTCACACGTGAACATACCTAACCTGTGGCTTCCTTTGTGACTTGACAGTCACCACTGATATCTTGTTGAGATGGGCTCCAGTTTGTGTAGATGGACCAATAAATAGTTTATTCATCCTGAATTTTTTCTCTGGGAATTTGTTTTTTTAACTTCAGCCTAACATCTCATTTCATAATGGGCAAGGAAAACATCAGTTACTGAAAGGCACTGCATTTTTTACGTACAACTTAAAGACACGGCACCTGGTGTGTGCACAAACACATCTGTCCATGCAACTGTCGAAGGTGATTCATGCTCTTACATGCAGAAATAGCTTTTCTTAGGCAGGAACCATAAGACACTGCGTGGTAGTCCCAGAGTTTAGAAAGCATAGCCACAAAATGCTCTTACTATATCTGCCTTTTGATGCCAAAGGTCCTATATTAAAGAAAAGCAAATGTGGATTTTTATATCCTTATTTCCAAATCAGTTACTTCTGTTTATGTCTGATAAACCTCACTTACACAGTCAGTCCAGGCTGATAGAAAACAGTCAAAGCAGGAACAAGCATGCAGACATTTTCTCTTCTGCCTGACACATCAGAAAGCAGCAGAGCTAAAGGCTTGCTGATTGTTTGCTTCATTTTTCTAGGTACAGCTTTCTCAGTTCTGTTAGAAGACAGAGATGAGGAAATGTCATCTGTTTTAGAAACTAGAACTATGGCTACATCTTTTGATTAAGAATGAAGAGAGAGGAAGGTCTCTGGGGTGGGGTTCAGTAACACAGAGAATAGTCTTTTTCCATGCACTAAATGCCCCACAGCCATAGTCAGCAATGCCTTAGGCAAAGCAAAACATCTGGCATTTTGCTGCTGCTGTTGCTCACGGCACTTTGCAGGCATCCAGAAGATCTTTCCTTCCTAAACTGGGGCAGTCACAAACTCGTCTGGATTCACAAAAGATGTTTTAGAGGGCTGCCATCGATACCTTTAATTATGCGCTGCCATTCCCACCATTGCTTCTTTTATAGCTTTCAAAATATGATCTGTGCAGGTAGATTTATATTTCAAACTACCCACTGTCATACAAGTTTCCCTGCCACTCTTAATTTGCTTATCCTTTAGTTATTCAAAGGCTATTCATTGAGGCCAAAATTCTCAAACTTACTGACAGGGCTAGTAAAGATGCTGAATGTATGAAGATAGGAAAAACAGAAACGATCCCTGAGAGAAGCAGCGCTCCTACCCAAACATCTGGGGCCTCAGGCATTTCAGGTAGGACTGACCACTTCCTCTCTGTGGTCATAAAGTTGTTCTGAGTGCTCCATTCTAGGCCCTGCCTGCTTCTAGTTTCCACATGGTATCTCAAATTCTGCAGGCATATGGGCCTATTCAAGCCTTTGCCCCTAATTTTGGAAGATGCTTTCAACCCTTTCTCTATCTGAAGGTCTAACAGATACTCTGGAAACTCTCGCTTATGCAAGAAACCCCAGGGACCCCCAGAACAGAAATATCAGCTGTGGATCAAGGTTAGCTTCATTTCCAACTCTTTTGTCCATAGCCGACGTTGGTGATAGTTTAGAATACATTTTCTCACTAAAATTTACTATGGCCTTTGAACCATTCTCAATATCCTGTTGTGGATATCCAGGCAGCCGAATAAATTAGGCAGTACTGATCCAAGGGATGAATCTATTTGCTATCCTTGCTTGGAATTTGCTATGTCCATGCCTACTCCTTAAATGGGGTTATTAATCTGCCCTCATCACTAATTATTCATGGCGTCCATAGGTGCAAAGCTCAGTGAGATCACTCAGGTCTTACTTATTTGGATTCCAGAAGACCACATTGCCATTAGCTCCAATTGACTTGATCTTAAGATAAACCCAATCTGTGTAAATTCCATCTGTATGTAGTTTATACATACCACAACCCCAGGTCCTTTTATAATCACACCCAAGAATCCCCAGCCTCTGTTAGTAACAATACACTAGCTTGTCAAGCAAACAACATTCCATTAGTTTCATTATTGTTTACATCACTGTTTAATATGGGTTGGTGGGATGTGGTGGAGGGGAGGGTTTCTAGTCTTGAAAACCATTTAGGGATCCAAGTCTTTTAAACCAAAAGGCATTGTTATTTCCTAGGGTCTTAGAACCAACTATCAGATTCCCTCCATTAAATCAGTGATACAAGAGAAAGAATGTAGAAAATCACACATTTTGTTTTTAGGGTTGAGCCTGGAAGTGGCATGCATCATTTCCACCCACATTTCATTGGCCAGAGCTCCATCTTATAAGAAATAGGATGTAGTAATTAGGCCAAACTAAGCAGACTATGTTTGGTGACAAGTGGATCCATAAATTGTTAACATGTGGTGAATTTATTTCCCACTTGCATAAATTCTAATACAATTGGATCAGCCCAAACACAGTTTGAGCAAACCTTTAGTGCAGTTTACCTGCATGCAGTGACTCAAGGATCCAGGATGCTCTTATCTCTTAAATCTACACTGTGGTCTCCACGTTTATTCTGAAAAAGGAAGAGAACATAAAGATGTACACTAGCTTGAAATGCCCTGAATTGAGAAGTGACAAGCTTCATTCTGCCCACATGTATTTTCGGTTAGAAATAGTCACATAAAACCATTTACCTGCACAGAGGCTAAGGAGGTAGCATTCACATATGCTCAGGAGAGAAAGGAGAACCAGACGTAGTGATTACTAGTTATCTCTCCCACGTGTAGTCTACCTATGCCCTCATACAGAGAAGGTATAGAATGCAGTAAATACACAGCCATGCCTCAGCCAGAAGGCCTCCCTCTGCCCCTCATCTCAGAATGTCCTGGAAGATGTTAGCCTCTCTATGCTTTAAATATAAATTTAATAAACACCAAGTGCCACCTGGAAAGTTATTAGCATGCATTTTTTTTAAAGAAACTAGCATTATTAGTGATTTTTTTCAAATAGTGTTTTTATTTTCAAGCATATCATGGTTTCATAAATTTCTCTCTGAAGGTATGTATCACAGAGAAATTTCTTTGTTAAAAATTCAAGAAATCTGGGCCGGCCCGGTGGCGCACTGGATGGTGCGCCGCTTGGGAAGCGCGGCGGCGCTCCCGTCCGAGGGTTCGGATCCCATAATGCAAATTAAATTATTGAATATAAATTTTGCTTAATACATTATATGTGATAACAAGTACTTCTAACAAAATTCAGTTTTATTACTTTTTATTATAAGTAACCCTAGAAAATAAGCAAAGTAGTGTTAAATAAGTTAACTTAAATTCATAATAAACATACTTTGCATCACAATGTATGAAAATTATTTATTCAACATTAAGAGCTTAATTAGTGGACATAGAAAAAGAAAGGACATTGAAAGAATATTTTATTTTTGAGTGTGAAAAAACTGCTAATGAGATTTTTCTTACTAGGGAAAACCATAGGAATTTTTAAATCTGTGAGGCCCAAGGATGTATAATCTAGATATGAATTATCAAATTTTAATTAATTCTTTGCACAGTGCTTGGCACCTTGTAGTTACTTCACAAACTCTGAATGCAAGAATTATTGTTATATTGCTTCATCTGTAGTATTATATGCAATTTGATTAAGCATTCATTCTTTTATTCTGTTTTGAACAGTCACAAGCCAAGGAAGTAATTTATCGGCTTATATAGTTGAAAGATCTTGGTATGACCAGATCCGGGTGTGCACATGATATTGTCATGAATTTGTGCCTTATCCTTTTCCAGCTCTGTTTTCCATGTGTGGGCTTCTTCTCAACCAGACTGTTCTCACGTTGTGGCAAGACAGCTACTAGTAGCTCCAGGCATTTCTGGGGAAAGAACATGCATCTATCCTGGTGATTATAATGAAAGTTAGGGAAACAATGTTCACAGGACTGCCTTGGGGTAGTTGTCCATTCATTTAGCCAATCCAGGGGCATGATGGGCTAGGCTTGAAATCAGGTGATAGTGACACATCATCCCCACCTAAACTGCAAAATGAAGATGTGAGAGAGTAGTTTCCCAAGGAAAACCTGATTGTTGTTCCCAGAAAACATATAGAACCAAAAATACCCACATGGTTTACTACTATGTGATACAAACAAGGCAAGATTACCTTTCTGCCTAATTAGGGTCTCATGGTGACTTTGCCCTAAAATAAATCACTATGGCCGAGGATCTAATCATTCCTTTTTTTTTTTCTGATCTAAAATCCTCATTTATTATTGCAGCAGGAGACATTTGGTCTCTGAGATAATGGATTTTGCCAATCCTGCTTATAGAGACTGCATAAACTATAATAGTGGCTTATTAATCATCAGTAAGAAATTTAACTTCCCACTTGAGCAGAAAATTTGAGGTACACTGACCAGCTACTTGTGTAAAGCTACATGGGAAGATAAATTAAAACCAGTAGGACATTAGCTGAGTATAAAATAGGACCCAGGGTGTTTTAGTCCATTTTGTGTTGCTATAACAGAATACCTGAAACTGGGTAATTTATAAAGAAAAGAGGTTTATTTGGCTTATGATTCTGAGACAGCTGCATATGGCACAGGCCTCAGGCTGCTTCTACTCATGGCGGAAGAGTGGCAGGCAGCTGGTGGGTACAAGCAGATCATGTGGTGAGAGGAAGCAAGAGAGAGGAAGCAAGAGAGGGTGTCAGGGTCTTTTTAAGCAACGAGCTCTTGCAGGAACTAATAGAGCGAGAACTCACTCATTAATCCCCCCGCCCCCAGGGAGAGCATTAATCCATTCATGAGGGATCCGCCCCCATGACTCAATCAGTTTCCAACACTGCCACATTGGAGATCAAATTTCCACATGAGTTTTGGAGGGGACAACACATCCAAACTCCATCACAGGGTCATTAGTTATATAATGACATTCTCATTAGTTATATAATGATAGTAATAGAGGTATTCCTATCTGGAAGGCTGTCATTCAAATAGGTTCATTTGCATGCTCTTCACCACACCCCCCCCAAAAAAGTTCTGGGTGACTACTGCTAAATTTTGCCGTTCTGACTTTCTGATTCCTGTCTCTGTATTTTCACAAGAACCATTTCCTTCCATTGACACTGTATTTAATTGAAGACTCTCTATTAACTTTTTGATTAGGTAACAGTACATTAATAATTACTATATCTTGATTTAATTAGTCAAAGTGTCAGAAATCTCAGTCTATGTGTTGATTGCAACAAGTGTTTAAATAGACTCTTAGAACTTTCTCTATAATTTCTAAGCTGAGGAACATTTTTGTAATGGGTTATGCTTTCTAAAGCCAAGATGCTAAGCAAAAAAAATACTTCCTGGCTGTCTGTATTAACAGAGTTTTGCCTTTCTTCTTGGAATTTTGCACATCATTGGTGAAATATGTCAATTAAAATTTTTCTCATTTCATGTTGAAATAAGTATAAAATGAGTTTATAAAACATGATCATTCATGATCTATTTTATATGGTAAATTCAAACTTACATAAAGTCACAAGAATAGTTCAAACAACTTTATCCTTTACCCAGATTCACAAAGTGTTTTTATTTTGCCCCATAAGCTCTATCACTCTCTTTTTTTAGGGCAAGTTGAAGACATCATGCTCTTTTCTCTAAATTCTTCACTGTGTATTTTCTAAAAAGAAGGACATTTCTTACACAGCCATAATACGATAGTCAAAATTAGGAAATTTAACATTAATACAATATGATTGTATAATAAACAGTCCACTTAATATTTTCAATTGCCCAGTGACGTTATCTTAAGCCGTTTTCTCCCTGGTTCAGGATACATCCACGCTCATGCACTGGGTTTAGTTGTCAGTTCTTCTCAGACTTCATTGCTGAACGGTCGCATTGTCTGTCTTTGTCATTTCTGACCTTGGCATTTTTGAAGAGTGCAAATTAGATATTTAATAGAATGTCCCTCAATTCATTTTTTTCTTATTTTTATTCATGAATAGATTTGAGTTCTGCATTTTTTTGTGCATCTTCTCATGTCTTTCTTATTGCATCGTGTTAGGATGCCCATGATGTTGGTTTGTCCCAATTCTTTTTTTTTTTTTTTTTTTAAAGATGACCGGTAAGGGGATCTTAACCCTTGACTTGGTGTTGTCAGCACCACGCTCACCCAGTGAGTGAACCGGCCATCCCTATATGGGATCCGAACCCATGGCCTTGGTGTTATCAGCACCACACTCTACCGAGTGAGCCACGGGCTGGCCCTAAAGTTTTTCTTTCTTTTTTTTTTTTTTGTCTTTTGTCTTTTTTCCGTGTCCGGCAACGGATCGCAACCCTCAGTGTTGCCCCCATACCGGGCTGGGGACTGGCAACGGGATTGCAACCCTCGGTGTTGCTCCCGCGCCTCGCTCAGCCAGTGAGCGGGAACCGGTCTGTATGTGGGATCCGAACCCTCGGGCGGGAGTGCCGCCACGCTTCCCAAGCGGCGCACTATCCAGTGCGCCACCGGGCCGGCCCCGGTTTGTCCCAATTCTGATGGCAACCTTGATCACCACCTTAACACTGGTAGAGACAGTGTCAAGGTTAAGGTAGGGTCCACCAAGTTTCTCCACTGTAAGGTTGTTTTTCTTTCTGTTCATCATTTGTAAGTAATTTGGGAACATATTTTTTATACTCTGTATACATCCTGAGCACCCTGTTGCTAACATCCATTTTATTTTCCACTCCTCCCCAATAACTTGGGTCCAAAGAAGCACACATATTCCTAGCCCAATTGACAGATGAGTGACAGAAACCAACAGGCTAAAGAAATTGTCCCAACAAGTGATGGATTTGGGGCTAGAACCTAGTCTTTGAATTCCTGTTTCAAGTTCCTTATGTGACATTTAGCTTCCCCACTTATTTTTTTGTACAAAATCTTGGCCACCTGTTCAGCTTCTTAAGCACAGAGTATCTTATGCTCATATTTGGAACAACTTTGGGGTCACAGGTAAACCTGGGAGGGAACTTGACTCTGCCACTTGTGAACTAGGTAATCTTCAGAAAGTTGTTTAATATTTCTGAATCTCAACTTCTTTCTCTGTAAAAGAAGGATAATATTATCCAACTTTTATGGTTGCTTTAAGATAAAATAAGAAAATGTATTTTTTCTCAGGCACTACCATAGTATCTGTAACACATTAAGAGGTCAATATTTGTGGTTTTTATTTTCTCCCTCCTGATCTCTTCAGTTTTTATCTTTGTTTTTTTTTTTTGTTTGTTTTTTTGTTTTTAATAAGTAGTCTATACACAGATGGTACAGCCATGAGAAAACCAAGTATTTACTTAAATAGGAAGAGATAATATTCATTGCTGAAGTAGGGTTGTGGGCCTTGCAGGTATCTGGGAGAAGAAAGATCCAAGGAGAAGGAACAAGAGCCAAGGGTCTGAAGTGGTTGTGTTCTTGACACATGTGGAAAAGCATAAGGAGTTCGGTATGGCTGGAGCAGAAGAAGTGAAGTGAGAACAGTTAGGATGAGATCAGAGAGATGGTCAGGGGTCAGGTTAAGTAGGCCAATATCACAGCTGGAATTTTATTCTAAAGGAAATGAAAAACATTGTATAATTTGAAGCAGATGAGTGATTTGTTCTTATTTATCTTTTAAATTAATTCCTCTTGTGGATTGTATTGTGTCCCTCAAAAAATATATGTTCAGATCCTAATCCCCAGTACCTGTGATTATGACCTTATTTGGAAATAGGGTCATTATAGATCAATCAGGTTAAAATGAGGTCATACTATATAGAGTGGACCTTAATCCAATGTGACTGGTGTTCTTATAAGAAGAGGGAAATTTGGACACATAGACACATAGAGAAGGAATCCATATGAGAATAGAGGCAGAGATTGGGTGATGCATCTGTAAGCCAAGGAACACCAATGGTTGCCAGCATTAGAAGCTGGAAGATGCAAGAAGGGATTCTTTTAGAGCCTTCAGAGGGACCATGGCCCTACTACCACATTGAATTGGGACTTCTAGACACTGAAACTGTGAGATAATATATTTCCATTGTTTTAGACCACCCTCTTTGTGGTAATTTTTTAGGGCAGCCCTAGGAAACTGATATAATCACTTTGGATGTTATGTGAAGTCTGTAGAGGACCAATGTAGCCATGCAGAAGCAGAAGGCTATTACATTTTTAGACAAGTAACAATGGGGTCATGGACTACAGTGGTAGACATGGAGATGTGAGATGCGGAAGATACCGGGTGTGTTTTGCAGATAGAGACAACTGTGTTTGAGATAGGATTGGGTGGCCCAAACCAGGGACATTTCCAGAATGAAAGGGGATGCTATTAATTACTCTGCAAGGACAAAAGGCATAATCTAGTGTGTGCAATCAGGGTACTGATGAATTAGATGGAATAACAGGAAAGATAGAGAGGAGTCAATCGTGATGCCAAGATTTTTCCTGATCTACTGGATGAATAAAGTTTGCTATTTAAGAGATGACGAAGACCATAGGAGGAGCAAGTATGGAGGAAAAATCATAAATTTGATCTGGGGTGAGATATCATTTAGACATAGAACTATAAATTTGAGCAGGCAATTAGATGAAGAAGCCTGTATCTCAAAGGGAAAAGTCAGATGTAGATATACACATTTGGGTTGTCCCTTAATAATACTTAAAGCCACCAGACTGTATGAGATATGGAAAGCTAGAGAAGGAATAATACAGAGGGTAGTGAGTCCTTCCATATTCTCCTAATAATGATTAGATTGCCAGACAAAGGTATGTGCTTGTACTTATATTTGTTGATTGTTGGAAGATGAAAATGTAACAAACTATATTAATTAAATTAAAGTTTTAAAATAGGAAAAATTAATTTCTTAATTTAGTAATGTTTGAGGTACAGAGGAATTATTCTAGTTACGTGTTAAAAATGTGGATAACTGCACCTCAATCCCATAGATTCTGATTTTGAAGGTCTGAGGTAAGACCTAGAATTCTTACTTTGTGAAAAGCATGGCAAGAAATTATGATGCAGGAATTTGGGGAATGCTTCTTTGATAAATCCTTCTAGTGAAGCTTTCTCTTGTGATATTCATACCCAGTTTGTGTGTTTTGTATGTGCACATTTTCTTAAACTGTGCCACTACCATAGCAGCTGCTTGGATCCTCTAAACAATCTCAGGATGACAAACGTGTGTGGAAATGACATCAGGATTTCTGAATCTGTTACTCTGTCTTGAACGGAAAGCTATAGTACTACAGACAAATGAGGCAGAGTTGGGTGGGAGAGAGTACAGGGGATGCGGACCACCCACTTCCTGGCTGCGCTCAGTATCAGACGTTCCTCGTATCCGTTCCACACATTGTGAAATGCAGCTTAGAACTCCCCAGGCTGGAACCTTCAGAGCCCACGTCTCTCACTTTTGATTTCCTTTTTCCATTTGCTTCTCGCAACTTTTTGAAATGTATTTGCTCTAGTTTACTTTGAGCTATGTAATTCCAGATTGATTACTAATCAAAAAGGCAGCCTGACTCCCCCCCAAGCTCTGCCTATCTGTAATTGGCTCTTTTTACAATAATATAAATCCCAGTGAAAATATATTAAAAATGCTACCGCAGAGTATCTACTTCAATTACTTTAAAATGCTCTTAATACTCCCAATTAGCTAATTATAGCTTATGCATGATTGAGGAATGTTAGAGGTTAAAATACCTTTTAAACTCTTTTGAGGTACCAGAGAAAATGGAAGCATTTCTGATTAGACTTAAGAATTGTGCCCTCCTTCTTACAATAATTGTAGAACTAGCATTTTTAAAAAGAAAGAAAACTTAAAAAGTGGAGGAAAATTATATATAATTTTTATATATATTATATATAATTTATATATATATATATATAAAAGACAAAGTGCCTCTTTTCACTAAAAGATATTTATTTAAAGAATATTGAAAGAATTTTTATTTAAATACATTCAAAGTGTTTTTATTTTGGTAACATTTAAGTAAGTTATATCTAAAATTCTGCTAGCAGTTATACTTCATGCTTAACCAGAGATTTCTGACATCTGAGAAAGGTGATTAGGAATCAGGATGCCCATCCTTGTGTTATCTGAGGAGTCTCAGATCTGGAAATCCCCAAAGAAAGGAAACATCCCACTCTTATTTTATCTTAATTACACAGGGAGTCATAAGCTTTAACTCATTCATTTATTCATTAATGCATCTATTATTTACGTGAGCATCTGTTAGGTACCCAGTGCTAGTTGAAAGAAAAAACTAGACGTGGCCCCTCCTCTCATAGAATTTCCTTGTAGTTACTTTCTTGGTATCATTACGTTTCATCCATTTCAGAAAAACAAGGGGTTGGAATGTGGAATTTAGGATTTGAGAAAGACAGTCAACATCCACTATACCACATCTTCCCAGACTTTTTAATTTCTTTCACAGCTTTCTCAAAAAGGTGTGGATAGATAGATTATTGATAGATAGAGATACTATCAACGCAACTTTCACCTCAGTTTACACACACTCTGTGCATGTTTGTATAGTTCTGACCATCACCATAATCAACATGCAGAATGGTTCTATCACCAAAAAGACCCTTATGTTATTCTTTAAGACCCAAACCCTCCCCTCCAACCCTGTCTCTTGGAGAGTACTGAGGTCTTCTCCATAATTACAATTTTGTGAGTTTGAGAGAATGTTATATATGAATGAATTATACAGTATGTAACCACTTGACACTGGCTTTTTTTGACTCAGCATAATTCTCGAGATGCAACCAGTTTTTTGTATTATAAGGCTTTTTTTCCCCTTCCTTTTTTTATTGCTGAGTAGTATTTTATAGTATGTGTATACCACAATTTATTTATCCATTCACCCATTGAAACACATTTATTATGTTTCCAGTTTTGACTATTACAAATAAGGTTTCTATAAACATTTATGTACAGGTTTTGTGAGAACATAAATTTTTATTACACTATAACCCAGCAATGCCTAGGAGAGCTATTGCTGAGTCATAGTGTAAGTGTCTGCTTAATTTTATAAGAAACCGCCAGCCTCATTTCCAGAGTGGTTGCGTCATTTTACATTTCCACTGGCAATGTGGAAGAAATCCTGGGGCTCTAAACTAACATTTAGTGTTATCAGTATTTTTCATTTGTCTGTTTTAAGCATGCTAATAGGTCTGTAGTGATATCTCGTTGTGGTTTTGATTTCCATCTCTAATAACTAAAAATGCTAATTTTATGTGTTTATTTGCTATCCATATATCATCTGTGGTGAAATGTCTGTCCAACTCTAATTGCATTGTTTGCTTTCTCACTGTTTAGAGAGTTCTTAATATATTTTGGATATAAGTCATGTGTATCTTATATTTGCAAACATGTGATTTACAGATATTTTCTCCCAGTCTGAGGCTTTCCTTTTCACCCTTTTAACAGGGTCCTTTGTATAAAAGAACGTTTAAATTTTGATGTGGTCCAATTTATTAATCTTCCATTTTATGAATTATTACATTGGTGTCTTGTCTGAGAACTCTCTTACTAATTTTTTGTTTGTTTGTTTTGGTAGCTGGCCAGCAGAGGGATCAAACCCTGGACCTTGGCATTGCCAGCACCACACTCTAACCAACTGAACTAACCAGCCAGCCCTTGTCTAAGAACTCTTTGCCTAGTCCTAGGTCATAAAAGCTTTTCCTTATGCTTCTCTATTTTCCTCTAAAAGTTTGATAATTTTACCTTTTATATTTAGAGCTATGAGCTATTCAAGTTAATTTTTATGTATGAGTTTTAGGTTCCTTTTTTATACCTGTGACTGTCCAATTGTTTCAGCATCATTTGTGGAAGACTAGATTTTCTTCACAAAATTGGTTTTGCAACTTTGTCAAAAATCACACTTGTCTGGGACTATTTCTGAGTTTTCTATTCTGTTCTATTGATCTATGTGTTTATACTTTCACTAGTACCATACTATCTTTATTACTATATTTATTCGGAAAGTCTTAATAAAATCCTCCAACTTTATTCTTCTTTTTCAAAACTGTTGTTGCTATTCTAATTCCTTTTCTTTCCATATAAATTTTAGAATCGATTTATGTATGTCTATCTACAAGGAATTCTCCTAAGACTGTGGTAGTAGTTATGTTAAACATATAGAACAATTTGAGGAGAATTGGCATCTTTACAATGTGGAGTCTTCCATTCTTTAAACACAGAATGTCTCTCCATTTATTTCTTTGTCTTCATTTATTTCTTTCATTAAAATTTTGTAGTTTTCAGCATACAGACCCTGTACTTGTTTGTTAGATTTATACTTAATATTTCTTTTTTTTTCTTCTAGTAGTGATTGCAAATGGTAACAAAAATATTTTAACATCAAAAGTTACACATATGTAATTCTGTGAAAATATATAAATTTCTTCTTACTTTTCATATTTTGCAGATAATGTCATACAAGGACAAGTGTTTGGAATCTACTGTTCTAGACGCAGGCTCTGAATATACAGGGATTAGTTCTCTTCCACTACTCCAAAACAGGGTTGGATATGTAGTAGACACTATAAATTTGTTAGAGAAATGAGCAAATAAACTGCAAACAGTTTTAAAATGTTTTAAATATTTGTCAATTGTATATAATACACACACATACATACACACACACAAATAATATGCCCAAACACATATACATATGACTCCTCAAAATTTCTCCACAGGATGGAGCATGCCCCAAGGAAGGCTTGTCAGATTTTCCAGGAGTATATATTTTAGATGCTCTAAAATTTCAAGTTCTGTGAGAGCCAAAAGTGCAACTGTCTTGTTCACTGATGATGATTGTCTGTGTCTAGTGTACTGTATGAGACATAACAGAAACTCAGGAGATATTTGTGAAACGATTCTAAAAATGTATGACTGAGGGACAAACAAAGACAATAAAAAGGTATGATCTCTAACTGCTACACATGGTGAATATCATTCCAGACATTCTCTAACCAGAGATGCGCTTTGTATTTTTCAAGTTGGCATCACACTATATTTAGTGTTTTCTAATCAGCTTTTTAAAAGAACTGATGAGTATATATGAGCATTTCCTAAGTCATTAAAATTGTCTCTCATATGATATTAATGGTTTGCTAATATCCATTTCTATATCATATTACCATATGAACATTCTGTCATTTAAAAATGGTTTTATCATTCAATGTATATGTCATTTAATAAATTTTTCACCTGTGTAATTGAGTATTACATATATATAATATGTATATATTTATGCATTTGATTATTTCCTGTATGTACTTCGGAAAAAAATAATTATTGATTTAATATGCATGCATATTTTAAAGTAAATAATACCTATGCAAAATGACCCTCTAGAAAGGTTTTTAAATTAATTTTCTCTAGTAATGTTAGGATGCTCGTTACAATAAACTGTAGCCAATACTGAGAAGGATTTCTTTTCTGTATTAGATGGCTGAAAATGAAATTTCTTTATTCATTTTATTTTTATTTCTCTAGTAACGAGGAAGGATGAACACTTCTTTGTAAGTTTACTTGACAAAAACATGTCCAGTTGTTTTCATAGTCTGCTGCACATCATATTTACCCTGCTTCTTTCTTCATGCTTGCCCTAAAAGAGGCATTAGCAAATTGGCAATTGCATGAACCCTTCTTTTCCTTTCCCTCAAAGTACATAGGTTCACAGTAGAATCCTTCTATTGGTTCTTAAGATGAGGGATGTAGTTGTGCATATCCCTTAGAAAAGTTTCTGGAAATTTCCATAGTGGAGGGGATTAGTCAGTTTTTCATCAAATACATTTAGTTTTGCTCGTGGGCACAGAGATAGGCCACATTCCTCAACATCCCCCGCCATTACATGTAACCAGTAGAAGGTACTCAGACTTGATAGATACCACTTCTATGCCTGTTCTGTGAAATTCTTAGCTTTTTCTCTTGCTTTCTCCTCTTGTCAGCTGAATGGAGGGGACTCCAGACCTACAGCCCCAAAGTACCTGTTGTACAAAGGCTGGATTTCTAAACAACTGCGTGAGGGGAGCTTCCTGAAGGTACATCTGAGCAGGAGTCTTGGGGTAGACTGTTGTGAGAGGGAGAAAAAAAATTTTGACTATGTTAAGTCACTAAAATTGGAGCTGTTTTCCTAACCTTATTATGTACCTTGTGATTTACTTAATGGGTTAGACTAAGCAGTCATTTTGTGATTCTGTTGTTTGGGCTTCTTACTCTAAAGGACTGTATTTCTTCAAAATCTTAAACTATCTGTTTTTCTATCATAAGAAAAAACAAAAATTACAACATGCAGAATGTTCCACCACATAATTTTACATATTACACTCCTGGCTTAAAGGGTGTGAGTTGATCTTTGGGTTCTCTGGCTAGGCTAATAATTTGGTGACATTTCAAATAGTAACTCTCTAAGTCTTCGTTAAATATTATATGGCAGAGGTGGTGAGAAGTCATTTTCTATTAATAAAATTAGAACTCCTATTCCTTGATGTTTGCAACAAAGGATTTATTGCATGCACTGAATGCAGTGTAACTTTTATTATTAGAAAATTATTAGAACCTGTTTTTCATTTCGTAGTTTTCTAACACTCATTGAATCATATCCATTATTCACACTCACTAAGAATAGATGTAACGTTGATATAGTTATAAAACTTTGTTGCCACTTTTTTTAAATTTGGGTTTCATAGAAAGAAAACCTGTTCCATGTTCTAGTTCTTATTTTTCCAAGACTTTTTGTGCAAATTTCCAAATGAGACAACTACTTGGGAGGCGAAAGTAAACAGAGAGACATTTTTAATTATGAAAGAAATAATGTATACATTTAGTAAACTCTACTAGATTCTCATATTATTTGGCTTCAAGGTGTCAACTAATTGTGACTGCTACCTCCCAAAAATCATACCTAAGTCACACCTCACATCTTGCACACAAGTTTGCAAAAATACTCAACATAATAACAGGTCAGCATCACACAAAATTCTGTGCTTCAGGAGGAGTAGAACATTAAACTGGTTGAGGAAAGAGACTATGGGGCAAGTTGAGTTTAGTGAAGTCCAATTTCAAATTTACCCCAGTAGTATTTTAGTAGTATTTAGCTACCCCAGGTAGCTGCCTGCCCAGCCTGTAGTCTTTGTCTCATCAATTACTTGATCTGCTGTGGCTTTTCCCCTGGAATTCACATCTTTAGGATGCTATCAAGTCCATGCTACCTCTGCCACCAGAAAGGTTGCATTAGAGACTCCACCCCTAAATGATTATAGAAAGGTAATTATTTAGCTGCAGGATCTTGGGGGTATATTGTCCCTTCCCGTCTTAGAAATATAGGGGTAGCTGCCAATTTCTAGCTGATATAGACACTTAGAGTTGAGCCAGGGGCAAGATAGTGAGGAGGATTCAGACATCTTCCCTTTCTTCAAGTTATCAGGTTTTCTATTTCCCAGCAAGAAAAGTCTTATGTCAATCGGTAAGTGTTTTTTTTCTTTTATCTGGCATCCAGTTGAATGTTTATTTTATTTTCTCTGTGTTTTGCCTGGTTAAATTCATTTGCTTTTTAATGGGATATATGCGGAAGCTGTATCAGTGCCAGCCACATGACACGTTGGAGGGGATTCTTTCTCTCGATCTTAACGTACTATGATCCTAATAATGTTAGATACAAAGGATTGCTGAGACACAAACAATTCAGCTCATTAAAGGGAGTACTAAAGTGGTCAAGAAATTCTTTTTTAAAAGAAAACACATTTAAGTTGAAACATGATGTTTGGTTTATCTAGGTATTATTGCATTTCTGTTGCTTAAAACAGAATACCTGAAACTGGGTAATTTATAAAGAAACAAAATGTATTTCTTACACTTTCAAAGGTTGGGAAGTCCAAAGTCCAGAGAACCCATCTGTTGGTGGTGACTCTACATCAATGCAGGGTGTCACACGGTGAGAATTGACTGAGCAAGAGTGAGCTGACCTCCTCACTTGCTCTCCTTTTACTTATTTTTTTATTTTTTATTGGTTATGAATATTCATGAGATACAAAGCTGATTGTCACTCCTCATGCCCAAGATGAGAAGGACAGTTTCAGACTGGCAGCATGCCCATTACCACAAATTGCATTTGTACCCACGTTCCCCACCCAATTATCCCTATCCCCCCTCCCCCTCCCTCTCTCCCCCCTC
>NW_007729091.1:436714-453137 GCF_000696425.1 Galeopterus variegatus
CCTCTCTCCCCCCTCCTCCTCCCTCTCTCCCCCCTCCCACTCCACTTTGTATCCCAAGATACGTTCTCTCCCTCTGCAAGTCCAAGTCATCACTATGGTCTTTCTTTCCTTCCTTCTTTCTCTCTTAGCTACAACTTATGAGTGAGTACATGTATTTATCCCTCTGTGCTTTGCTTATTTCACTTAACATAAATATCTCCAGGTTCATCCATGTTGTTGCAAATGGGAGAATTTCATTATTTTTTATGGCAGAGTAGTATTCCATGGTGTATATATAAAACAGTTTTCTTATCCAATCATCCATTGATGGACATTTAGGTTGGTTCCATGTCTTGGCTATTGTAAATAGAGCTGCAATGAACATGGGAGTGCAGGTATCCCTTTCACATGATGATTTCCATTCCTCTAGGTATATACCAAGAAGTGGGATTGCTGGATTGTATGGAAGATCTATCTGTAGTTGTTTGAGAAACCTCCATACTACTTTCCATAGTGGTTGTACTAATTTACAATCCCACCAACAGTGTAGGAGAGTTCCATTCTGTCCACACCCTCGCCAGCATTTCTTATTCACCATCTTTTTGATCATGGCCAGTCTAACTGGGGTTAGGTGGTATCTCAATGAAGTTTTAATTTGCATTTCCCTGATGACTAGTGATGTTGAGCATTTTTTCATGTACCAGTTAGCCATTTGTATGTCTTCCTTTGAAAAATGTCTATTCAGTTCCTTTGCTCATTTTTTAATTGCATTATTTGGTGTTTTTTGCTGTGTAATTGGTTGTGTTCCTTGTGTATTATGGATATTAATCCCTTGTCAGATGCATAGTTAGCAAAACTTTTCTCCCACTCTGTAGGTTGTCATTTCACTCTGTTGATTGTTTCCTTTGCTGTGAAGAAGCTTTTTAGTTTGATATAGTCCCGTTTTTTTTTTTTTTTCTTTTGCTTCTTGTGCTTCTGGGCTCATGTTCATAAAGTCTGTGCCTAGACCTAGTTCCTGAAGTGTTTCATCTATATTTTCCCTTAGTAATTTTACAGTTTCAAGTCTTATACTTAAGTCTTTAATCCATTTTGAGTTGATTTTAGTATATGGTGAGAGGTACATATCTAGTTTCATTCTTCTGCATATAGATATGTAATTTTCCCAGCACCACTTATTGAAGAGGCAGTCTTTTCCCCAATTTAGATTTTTGTTGCCTTTGTCCAAAATCAGATGGCTGTAAGCCTGAGGGGTGATTTCTGGGTTCTCAGTTCTTCTGCACTGGTCTGAGTGTCTATTTTTAGGCCAGTACCAAGCTGTTTTGGTTACAACAGCTTTGTAGTATAATTTGTAGTCAGGTAGTGTTATGCCTCCGGCTTTAATTTTTAAGCTCAGGATTGCTTTGGCTATCCGGGGTCTTTTGTTGTTCCATGTGAAAGTTAAGATTGTTTTTTCCATTTTTTGTGAAGAATGTCATTGGTGTTTTGTCATTGGTATTGCATTGAATCTGTAGATCACTTTGGGTAGTACAGACATTTTCACTATATTAATTCTTCCAATCCAAGAGCATGGAATATCTTTCCATCTTTTTTTGTCTTCTTTAATTTCTCTCAGAAGTGGTTTGTAGTTCTCATTATAGAGATCTTTCACCTCTTTGGTTAAATTGATCCCTAGGTATTTTATTTTTTTATGAGTATTGTAAATGTGTTTACTTTCTTTATTTCTCTTTCTGTTAGTTCATTATTTGAGTATATAAATGCAACTGATTTAGGGGCATTTATTTTGTATACTGCAATGTTACTGAAGTTATTAACCAGCTCTAGGAATTTTTTGATAGAATCTTTAAGTTTTTCTATATATAGTATGATATAATCTGCAAATAGAGACAATTTGACTTCATCTTTTCCAATCTGGATTCCATTTATTTCTTTCTTGTCTGATTGCCTGGCTAGTACCTCCAGCACCATGTTAAATAGAAGTGGTGAGAGTGGGCATCCTTGTCTTTTTCCTGTTCTTAAGGGAAAGGCCTTCAGTTTTTCCCCATTCAGAATGATACTGGTGGTGAGCTTGTCATAAACGGCTTTTATTGTGTTGAGACACTTTCCTTCTATACCTAATTTGTTGAAAGTCTTTATCATAAAGAGATGTTGAATTTTGTCAAATGCTTTGTCAGCATCTATTGAGATAATCATGTGGTCTTTGTCCTTGAGTTTGTTGATGTGGTGTATCACATTTATTGACTTTCATATGTTGAACCATCCCTGCATCCTGGGATGAATTCCATTTGATCATGGTGAATAATTTTTTTTAATGTGTTGCTGTATTCTGATTGCTAATATTTTGTTGAGGATTTTTGTATCTATGTTCATCAAGGATATTGGCCTGTAATTTTCTTTTTTTGTTGTATCTTTATCTGGTTTTTCTATCAGAGTTATGTTGGCCTCATAGAATGAATTTGAGAGAGTAACTTCTGTTTTAATTTTTTGGAATAATTGGAGGAGAATTAGTATTGACTCCTCTTTAAAAATTTAATAGAATTCAGCTGTAAAGCCATGTAGACTTGGACTTTTTTTTGTTGGAAGATTACTCATTACTGCTTCAATCTCATTGCTAGTTATTGGTCTGCTCAGGTTTTCTGTCTCTTCTTTGTTCAATCTGGGTAGTTTTTATGTGTCGAGAAACATCTATATCTTCCAGATTTTCATATTTGTTGTCATACAGTTGTTTATAATAGTCTCTAATGATTCCTCATATTTCTGTGGTATTGATTGTAATGTCTCCCTTTTCATTTCTGATTTTTGTTATTTGGATCTTTTCTCTTTTTTTTTTTTTTTTTTTTTTTTTTTTGTTAACCTAGCTAATGGTTTGTCTATTTTATTTTTCTTCTCAAAAAAACAGCTTATTGTTTTATTGATCTTTTCTCTTGTTTTGGGAGTCTCTATTTAATTTACTTCTGCTCTGTTCTTGATTCTTTCTTTCCATGTACTACCTTTAGGTTTGGATTGTTGTTGTTTTTCAAGTTCTTTTAGGCATAGTGTTAGGTCATTTATCTGAAGTCTTTCAATTCTTTTGAAGTAAGCATTTATTGCAATAAATTTGCCTCTTAGTACTGCTTTTACAGTATCCCACAGGTTTTGGTATGATGTATCTTTATTTTCACTTGTTTCAAGAAATTTTTTGACTTCTTGTTTACTTTCTTCTTGGACCCATAGGCCATTCAGGAGCCTATTGTTTGGTTTCCATGTATTTGTATTATTTCCAGAGTTTTGCTTATTATTAACTTCCAGTTTTAGTCTATTGTGGTCTGAAAAGATACTTGGGATGATTTCAATTTTTAAAAATTTTCTGAGACTAGATTTGTGGCCTAATACGTGGTCTATCCTGAGGAATGTTCCATGAGCTGATGAGAAGAAAGTATATTCTTTAGTTGTTGGGTGAAATGTTCTGTTATATCTGCCAGGTACAGTTTGTCTAAGGTATAGATTAACTCCTATGTCACTTTGTTGATTTGTTGCCTGGAATATCTGTCCCATACTGAGAGAGGGGTGCTCCAATCACCCACTATTAATTTATTAGGGCCTATTTCTTTCTTTAGGTCTCACAGTGTTTGCTTTATATATCTGGGTGCTCCAGTATTGGGTGCATATATATTTATGATCGTTATGTCTTCCAGCTGGATAGATCATTTTATCATTATATAGTGGCCTTCTTTGTCTCTCTCTCTCTCTCTTTTTTTTTTTTTTTTTTTTTTTTTTGGTTTAAAGTCTATTTTGCCCGATATAAAAATAGCCACTCCTGCTTGTTTTGGGTTTCCATTTGCATGGTATATATTTTTCCAGCCCTTCACTTTTAGTCTGTGTGTGTCTCTACAGGTGAGGTGGGTCTCCTGAAGACAGCACATACTTGGGTCTAGCTTTTTAACCCAATCAGTCAGTTTGTGTCTTTTGAATGGGGAATTTAATCCATTCGTATTTAGGGTAGTCATTGACAAGTATTGTTTAATTCCTATCATTTAATTGCTTATTGTTTAAATGATTTAAATATCTTTTGATTGTTACTTCCCCTTCTATTTCTCTTCTCCAATTTTAGTTGGAAATTTAAGATGGCATGATTTAGCTTCTTTCTCTTTCTTGCAGACATTTTTGTTTTAATGGTGGGTTTTGCTCTTCCTTGTATATTTGTGATAGTGGTCATCATTGTTCAGATTCCAGATAAAGGACTCCCTTAAGAATTTCTTGCAGGGATGGTTGTGTGGTGGTGAACTCCCATAACTTTTTTTTTGTCTGGGAGATACACTATTTCTCCCTCATTTCTGAAGGGGAGCCTTGCTGGGTAAAGAATTCTTGGCTGGCAATTTTTTTCTTTTAGTATTTTGAATATATCATTCCACTTTCGTCTGGCCTGTAGGGTTTCAGTTGAGAAGTCTGCTGTTAGTTTGATGGGGGTTCCCCTATAGGTGACTTGATGCTTTTCTCTTGCTGCTTTTAGAATTCTCTCTTCATTGAGCTTTGCAAATTTATCTCTAATGTGTCTTGGGGAGGATCTTTTTGGATTGAATCTGTTTGGGAACCTTTGAGCTTCCTGAATCTGAAGGTCTGTATCTCTCCCTATACCTGGGAAGTTTTCTGTTAGTATTTCCTCGAATACGTTTTCAATACATTTTCCTTTTCCCTCCTCTTCAGGAATACCCACAATTCAGATGTTAGAGTGCTTGAGGTTGTCTGCTATCTCTCTTAGATTTTCCTCATTATTTTTAATTATTTTTAACTTTGTTTTTTGTCTGCCTGGGTTATTTTGAAAAGACCATCTTCAAGATCTGAAATTCTTTCTTCTGCTTGCTCTACCTTGCTTCTCAAGCTATTGTGTTTTTTATTTCATTGAGTGAATCTTTCGTTTCTCGGAGTTCTGCTACACTTTTTTGTAAGGTATTAATCTCTTTGTAAATTTCCTCCTTCATATTCTGGATTTTTTTTTCTTGTTTCATTGTGTTCTCTAATTGAGTCTTCTTTTATTTCTTCAATTTTTCTTAAGATCATTGCTCTGAATGCTTTTTTAGACATTTCAAGGATTCCCTGTTCCATGGAGTCTGAAATATGAACATTACTGTATTCCTGTAGTGGTGTCATATCTTCTTGTTTATTTGTAGCTCTAGTATTTTCTTGTTGGCATTTGGACATTTGGTAGAGGGTTTGCTTCTTCTATTACACTGAGGATGGCTATGAGGATAAAGATTTCTTCCTCTATTTGCAGGCCTTACTAGTGACTCTTCTTATATCAGTGTAGTCTAGTGAGTAGTAGGTTACCTGTGGAGTGGCCCTGGCTGCTACTGTGGTGGTAAATTGCCTTTGCTTGACAGTAGGTGTGGTAGTAGCTATTTTCCACCACCTTGGGTCCTGTCCCAGAATCGGTGGCCATAGAATTAATCCCCAGTGGGTCTCCTCAGCTCACCTTGGTGGGGCATGCCATGGGTCCTGGTGCTTCCCTCTGGGTCCAAGAGGGGAGGGGTCACCCACGCCATGCGGGTCTCCTTGGCTCCCCTCTGTGGGGTGGTCCGTGGGTCCTTGCTCTCCTTTTAAAGCCATCAGAATCATGTCCATTACTCCATGAGAGGATCAATTCATTCACGAGGCCACAGTGCTCACAATCTAATCACCTTTCAAAGGGCCCACCTTTCATTACCATAACTGGATTTTTCATCATCAGCACTGTTAGAACAGAGACTAAGTTTCCAACACATGAACCTTTGGGGGACACACTTGACCCATAGCATCCAGGCCAATCAATGTGTCACAGAGGGGACTGCAGGCTTCTGAGTTTTTCTGGAGTCACTTCTGTGAGATATATATGAGAGTATTTCAAAAAGTTTGTGGAAAAATAGAATTAAAATATAATATAAATCTTTCCGTGAACTTTTTGATGACCCCTTGTATATGAGAAAGGCAAGACTTTTACCTCTTCCTTTTTAGAGTTGTTGCACTGAGCTTGAAAATTAAATTTAGATCACTAGGAGAAAAGCATACAAATTTATTTAATACAAGTTTCATGTGGCACAGGAGCTCTCATAAGGAAATAAAGTCTCAAAGAAGCAGTTAGAATCAAACACATAAAATGAATTGTACAGAGAGTAGTAAACTGTGAAAATGTGTTAAGTCAAAGGGCCTTGGGCTGGGGTACCTAATTTGGTAGAAAAGTGACTAGGAAGACAAGGATTAGTTTTCAAGGCTTGTTTGTACAGATTTGCCTCAACTTCAACTTCTCATCCTTGATAATAAAAATGTTACTTTTTTTTAGTATAGGGAGACCTTCTTTCACATGGGAATTTTGTCTCCTGCTTTTATAAAGGAGAATGAAAGTCAGAATGATCCTTTTGCTCCTGCTGTTTTTTTAAGTGCCTTTAACTTAAATTAGTCAATATGACCAAGTAGCATATTTTGGGGTAGAATATTCTTAACTCCTTCAACATATATCTCACAGAATTAAGCATTGTATAAATGAGTGCTCAAAAAGTTCATGAAAAAAAAAAAGGAATTAAAAGATAACACAAATCTTTCCGTGAACTTTTTGAAGACTCCTCATGTGTTTGTGTGTGTGTGTTAATATAATTTATAATAAGCTAACATCAAGGGACTTTAGGTGGCTTTTTTTTTGTTGTTTCATTTATAGGGAAGATTCACAATTCTCTTGGCACCATATTATGATACACTAGTTATGGAAAACTAAGAAGGAAAGCTAGAATGGAGAAGGCACATAATGATGAGTTGTGCAAAGTGGCGAATGAATGACCTCATGGTGCAATAAAGTAGGGACAAAGGCTCTGCATTTGGAGTTTGGAAGAGCTCATTGCATGGGATAGGGTACTAACACCACAAGCACAGAATTATCTGAGATGTAGCAGCAAGTATGCTATGTCATAATTTCAACTAGAGGTGCACTTTCAGCAAAACAGTATCATTTCTCATAGCGGTTAATATTTGATAGAGTTTGGATATATTGTCCTCCCAGAATTCATGTGGAAATCTGGTCCCCAGTGTGACAGTTTGAGTCATGGGGGTGGATCCCTCATGAATGGATTAATGCTTTCCCTGGGGGAGAAGGGGTAGTGACTGAGTTCTCGCTCTATTAGTTCCACGAGAGCTGGTTGTTTAAAGACCCTGGCACCTCCCTTCTTTCTCTCTCTTGCTTCCTCTCGCCCTGTGATCTACTTGTACTCGCTGGCAGCCTGCCACTCTCTGCCATGAGTAGAAGCAGCCTGAGGCCTGTGCCAAATGCAGCTGTCCCAGAATCATAAGCCAAAGAAACCTCTGTTCTTTAAAAATTACCCAGTCTCAGGTATTTCTGTTATAGTAACAGAAAATGGACTAAAACAATAATCTTATTTCTGTAAACCAGTCTGCCTTACCTCTTTGCCCTTGCCATAGTCTCCCTGTAGGTAGAGTATTCTTTCCTGCCTGGGCCATATGACTTGCTTTGACCCCAGGCACAGGGGCAGCCATAGCAGTGCGCCTGTTACAGGTGCTTTTTTCTTAATGTTTCTGATCACTGTTCTCTTGCTCTCTGGCCATCGTAGCTACTATTCCTTCAATAAGGTTAAATCCAAACCTGGTCAAGAACTGCTAACCCATAGTCAACTCATAAGAGTTGGAAGAAAATACACCAAATAAGTGAGTTGGAAGAAAAATAAATGTGTATTGTAGTAAACCACTGAGATTTGGAGGTTGCCTGTTATACAGAATTATCCTAACAGAAACTAACTAATATAGTCATCATGTTAAATTAGTGTTCTTAATTTAAATTTTTTTGTTTTACATTTTGGATTATGTATTTTATAAATTAATGAGATTGCAAAGTTGTAAATGAGCTGTAAATATAAGAAGCCTTTGTATTTGTACATATTGAAAAACAAAATTATTTATGTCAATTATGGTGGGGATCTATGGGATTTTTGTTTGTTTGTTTGCTTTTAAGGACCATATATATTAGCCAAGTTTGATAAATATGGAACTAAGTAAAAGGGATGATGGTGCAGTGCAAAGTGAGTAGAAAAAATCCCGGACCAAAGGAATAGCCAGACAGCGGTAAGGACAAGATGTTGTGGGCTGCATCTGGAATACGCTGAAAGATTGACAGTTGCCTGAGCTGTGGGATGGGGAAAGGCAGAGAGGGGCGAGAACAGGGAGGAGTAGAGAGAACAGGAGTAGGGTGTGTGCAAAAATGTGCTCACAGAAGCAAACAATAGGGGACTGTAACAAATTCTGATGTGTCTGTCTGATGTCTGTGTCCTAGGGAGCAGGGAATGATAACTAGATGTAATGTCTTATTTTGCATTTAAAAATATTTTGATCTAATATCTTATGGTTTAAAAATGTAAAGTATATTGTTATATGAAAAACTGTTATTTTCTGTAAATAGATTTAAGGCTGTCTTGACAAGGTTTATTCACATTTCTAAAATGAATTTAAAATGAATTTACATTCCTTTTATTAGTTTTGAAGTTCCTACACAAACATCTAATTTTTCTACTTTGGGATACCCTCAAGTTTAAAAGACTGATACAAAAATATTAAGGACTTTCTCTTAAATTGAAGGGAATATAATAATTTAGAAAAAGAGCCTTCGTTTTCAATAAATCAAATTTGGAAAGCTTGAAAACCAAATAATTTGGGGGATAAGTTTTCTACAGAAAAGACCTTCTTATATAGCATATGAATACAAATGTGTGGGGGAGGAGGGGAATATTTATTTCCTATTTTTAAAATTTTTTTTTTTTACTTGCTGACCTATTGATTTATTTATTCAGAATGGAGCCATTCAACAACTGAAATACCCTTGCTTTAAAGGAGCAATTTTCAGGAGGTGCCCATATCCTAGAAATGGAAACAAGGTAACAGTTCTGGAATGGAAGAAAAAGGCAAGAATACAAGACCTATGTCTTAGTGAGGACAGTGGCCTCTCTTCTGGGGAAGAAATAAGTACTTATTCCATAGGGAGCCTCCAATGGTTGTCAAGTTCCAGATTATCACTCCCTCCCCAACCACTTTTCTTTCTTCTGTACACGTTCCAACTCTCCATTTACTTATTTCAACTCTTCCTCTCTCCCTTGGATTTCTGTATTTCTTTCTTTATTCAGAGGCATGTCTCAGACACCCAAAATTACTTTGTGGCATGTGTTGGCATTTGGGAGGCCTCTCTTGTGTTTTCCAGACTGAGTTTACCAACTTGATAATCCCTCCTCTGTTAGCCTTGGGCTTTAACATTTCACAACACCCTAGAAGTAAAGACCTTTCAAAGCTGAGAATCTAACATCAGGGATAAGAAAAGCCATACTTACATAGTTTTTCTGTGGTAGAAAAAATACAAAATTGAGAGTTAGAACACATTCTTTCTGGACCAATATAGTCATTGCTTTTATTCCTAAACCTTTCCATTATTTATGTGAAGATGATGTTTCCTTCTCCTCACGAGGGTAGAACTTAAATGCTTTTTATGAGAGGAAAAAAGGAAGGGCGTGAAGGAGACATTTTTACAATATTAAAGTGCATGGCAAAGAGAGAACCAAAATTATATGAATAGGCCAGAGGCAATGATAGAAGGTGGAAATCCTCAGATAAAAAGGTCAATTACAAATTAAAATTAAATAGTGTTAGGGGTGGAGGAATGTATGTAAAATCTCGAGCATCTATCATTCCTTTAAACAACTAATATTTAATGAGTATCTTCTAAATGAATAATTTTCCACTCCTGTATATGAATGTTTCTTACATGGATACTATATTGTTATGTTCTGACCTGGCTGTCTTCCCCAGAAAAGAAGGGCTGACATCCCTGTGAGTAGGAGGTGGTATCTTTCCTACAGAGTGGGAATAATTTCCACTAACAGGCTCATAGGGAGGGAAAGTCAGGTCCTCAGAGCAGGCAGTGGTACTTGAGATGCAAGCCCTTTTTTTCTTGTGGTTTTGTTCTCCTAAGTTGGGACTTTGAGTAGTAATGGTAGCAGGAAATATCCTGGGGAGCTAGGCAGGAAATCACGTTTCTGTGACTATGAGCTTAAAAACTATAAATTGCATTTTATAAACCAGATCATCCTTTTTGTTGTCATGGAAGCTCTCACAAAGCCTTGATGATATGACTTCAGCCTAATCTTGGAACTAAGGGAGTATTTGTGACTCAAAGTTTGGACTAGAATACTGCCTCCATGAAATCAACATGGGGCAGGATATCCACAAAGAGAAGGTGAAATTTCAAAAACAGGGATTGGAGACAAATAGTCTCAGCTGCTTCTCTCTATAATCCCAATCTCTTTGCTTGTCCAAGCAACACATTTCCAGACAACATTTTATCATGGGGCCTTCATTAAACCATTCATTCGCTCATCTCACATTTAGCATATATTACTAATAAGTAATATGTTCCAGATGTTAATAGTTCAACAAGTATCCACTGGTCATCATTATGTGTCAGATACAACAGTGGTCAAGACTATTCCTGCCCTCAAGGTGCATTTAGTCTAGTGTGGTTAGTTAGACATCCATAAATATCAGTACATTCCATATTAAGTAGAATATAATATCTGAAAGCTAGAAATAAAGTAATGTGGAAGTTCATAGAGGAATGACTTTTTCCATGATTGTGGGTGTACAGGAAAAATGAAGTAAAAGGGGAGAAATTTAGCTCACCTTAAAGATGATTAAACATATTAAAGATGGGACAACAGAGAATATTTTACCAAGGGGAAAACAGCAACAAATTGTGCAGAAACATGAGCACAGAAGACTACTACAGATAGGTATGTCTTCCAATTTCACTAGAAATGAGTATGAATACATAAAAAAAAGGAGATTGAGATTGACTGGGGTCAAATTATAGAAGAGTAAAATCATGATGACTGGGAACCTTAAGGAAAACTATTAAGAGCATTAATATCGAAGACCGGGATAAAGTTTAAAGATGTTCTTAATGAGATCTCTGTTGGATCCCCTGAGACTGAAAAAGATGAGTGAAAATAGTCATTGTCAATGCAGCGTGAACCCAGAGAAAGCATTATCACAGAAGATCACTTCTGAAATTGAGACTATTAAGTATAAAGAAGATAATCCCCACTTATGTGGAAGTGGCAAGAAAATAGGTACAATTGGACTAAGATAGGGATATTTATTTCCATACTTACATTTCACATTAACAGTTCTTGAAATGTGATGTATAAAGAAATGAATAGAATCTGATTGAAATAGAAAATTGGCCATGGAGTGGCAATAGAGAGGGAAGAATGGATTTTACTGTAAATAATGCGATTTCAAAATTTCAAGGTAACTATTTATGCATCTTCCATCACCTCAACTACCTGCCCCAACATTAGGATATTTTTTCAATGAAATAATAATACTAACTTAGGAGAGTAATTGAATTAATAGTCAAGGGAAGTGCTTCAAGCTGTTAAGAAAGGCACTCTACTACACCAACCTGTTATTACTAATGATTGCAATAATAATGATAAAGAACTATACAGGTAGGGAGTCTGTGCCCTGTCTTTGAAAGGCAGGAGAAAGGAAACAGCCAGTGTGTTAACATTCCTGATAGCACTACAGGGTAGGGAAGCAATTGCAGGTAGAAGAGCAGTTGTTCCTAATAGCTGAAATTCACTTCTTGCATCTTTAAAGGTAGAGAACCAGGAATCGCGAGGTAACAATTAACAAAAGGAGGACCCCAAATGCCCACTACATGTAAAAGTTTTAGCGTTGTGCTGAACACAACTGTCAATACTAGACACTGCTGGTGTGACAGTGCTGGTGTGCTATGCCACCCATCTGCTGGCTGTTCTCAGAAAGACTTCTTTCTTATTCAAAGCATGAGCAGTTTGCCATTCCTCATTAAGGATTTAATTGTGTGTTTTAGGGAAATTGCTCCAGTAGGAAAAGGTAAGGAGGAGGATGGAGAGCAGCTCCTGGAGACCATAAATTATTTCGTGTAAGAAAAGAGAAGAGCTGGTAAAGATGTCCACTCTGAAGGCAGCCCCCAACACACACGTTAGAAGAATGTAGTGGAGAATCTTCACTCCTACCAGGGCTGGAAAAATAAAATAGACTGAAAACCTTCTCTGAGCACCAGTTTATTTTATTAATGCAATTGAAGCCTGGCACCAACATGCTTGGATAGTGTCCGTTTCCCTTTCCTCACATCATCTCAATTCTCTTTGTATTATGAGCGAGACAAAGCTCCTCAGACATAGGTCCTGGAGAATATTACCATCAAGTCTGGTAGAATTCTGATTTCCTGCTCATATCTACTTGATTGTTCACTGAGACCCAACTTCTGCTGTAAATTTTGACTTTGACCTCATGCAGGAGAATTTCTGTCTTGCAAGCCCCACAACATTCTAACTTAAGGAGAAGAAAACAGATGGGGTGAAAAGATGGGGATGCCTTAGATCTCAGAAGGAAGAGAAAATATATTTTGAGATACTTTTTGAGTGGAGATACCCACAGCAGAGGAAGAAGATTTCTTCTCTCTTAACATGTACAATAACATGTGAGAAATATATTTTCTTGTTGAAGCCACTGTTATTTTGGATTTCCAATATGCAGTTGAACATACCCTAACTAATTCTTGCCTTGCATGACTCTACTTCATGAAGCTTTCATCAACATTCATAAAATCATGAAATATGAGAGATGGAGAAGACCTTATAATTACTAGTTCATGGTTCTTAGCAAATGGACACAGAAGTAGTGACTCCACAGTGGTTATATAGAAACCATTTTCTTTCATCCCCATATCAACCTACACTTTGACTTACATAATTTGTCAACTCTACATGCCCAAGTCATCCTTCTGTTTATGCTACTCCTCTCCTCCACATCAATTTATCTGTGCATGTAGGAAATTATTGTGATCCCCCCAGTCATCTCCAGACAGGTTGAAGAGCATCCTAGAAATGCTGGCCAAGGAAAAAGTAAACTTGTAGTACACAGGCTTAGAAATCTAAGATTTATCTTTGATCCTTCTTTCTCATTCTCAACATCAACTCCGTCAGCAAGTCCTCTTGGATATACCCTCAAGTACATTTTGCATTCACCTTCTTCTCTTCCTCTACTCTACCAGCATGCTATTTCAAGCCACCATCATCTCTATTGCAGATACAGCTCCAATTGTGTCCTCAGCCATCCACCTGCTTTCCTGCTCTCTCTCTCTCTGTAGTCCTTTTCTGTAATGGCGTCAGAGTAATCCTAAGGTAATTTAGATCATACAGTCTTCCTCTTTCAAACTCTCCAGTGGTTTTTTATTATACTTTCTACACAAATCAGGCCCCCTTTCCAGGACCTATAGGTCCTGTGTGTATGGTTTAGCCCCTGCCTAGCTCTCCTCCTTATCCCATACCACTTCCTCTTTACATCATGCTGCTTGAACTGTACTGGGTGTCCTACTCTTCCTGGATTTTTTCAAGTTCATAACCATCACACCGACTTTGAATTTGCTATGGTTTCCTCTGATTTTAAATATTTTCTCTTAGGTCATCACATGGCTACCTCCTTACCTGTCAGATCTCATCTCTTCTAAGAGGAAAGTTCACTGACTACTCTGTCTAAAGCATCCTCCCACTTCCAGTCACTATCACATATCCTGATTTATTTTCTTCTTAGCGATTACAATGATAGTTCATGTTTGTTGCCTGCCTTTTCTTACTAGAATGTGATATATTTAGAGTCAAGGCCATGTTTATCTAGTTCCTATCTATATCCAAAGTATCTAAAAGAGGCCCCACAACAGAGGAGGTCCTCAGTAAATATATGTTTAATTTTTGAATGAACAAACAAGTAAATTAAAGAACACTAACCTCAGAAAGATGGGTGCTCCAGATCCCTAACCCTGAGTGAATTTCTCCTGTGCCACTTGTTGGTTAATAAATAATAATAACAATGACGACAGCAGCAAACAATAAAACCAATCAAACGAAAGAATAAAACAAATGAACAATTGGAAGTATTTTAGCCAATTCTGCTGCAAATAAACAAACAACTAAAAAAGTCAACAGGTAAAAAATACAAAGGGTAAATAGCCACTTATTTCATCCAGTTTAACTACTGTTTGTTCTTCCTGTTACAAGACTCAATGTAATTCTGGATCGAGGGCCATCTTCAGCTCTATCAGCCACCGCTAGCTTTTCTCAGGTGACCCATTCAGCTGTCTCTTCCACCCAGAGTAATGCTTTCCCCAGAATGCTACCACCACTGGCTTTGGTAGAGATATCTGTGACACACAGAGCAACAATTACAGCCATCCATCTCTCAACAGTAGGAAGAAGAACTGTCTTCTCACATGGGGCCCCCAACGCTTCCAAGATGCTTTATTTTCCTGTCTGGAAATGTGAATGCAATCTGCGGCTCACAATAGAAGCAGTGCTGATAAAGTCTATTCTTGTCAGCCCCACAAATAGCCTCATTATTGGGTGACTGCAAACACGGTTTGATGCCACTGCTCCTGCCAATCTACAGACTTGGAATGCTACAGCTGAGTGATTGAGAATCCAAGATTTCAGGCAGAAGGGGATGAGGAGTTGTTTATAGCTCTTGCTCATCCACTAAAAGCCCCTGGCCAGAAACAGCTTTTTGTTTGAAGGAAAGTAAATTCCTTCCACAGCTGAAAATAAATGAGTTTTGGGAGAAATCTAGGCAGGGCTGGTGAGGGAAAAAACATGTCTTGCAGGTAGGGACAGCATGGGTGTGATTACTAGCTGTCGTTCCTCCAACCAGGGAGGTCCCTGTCTGACAACAACCAAGGCTGAGAGAACTAAGATGTAGCTGTTTCTCTCATTGTGAGATGGAATTACTTATGCCATTGCAGAAGCAAACCTCTCCATGTTGGATCTTGCAGTAATGTGACTGTATGATGTTTGATATCAGGGCCCTGTTTTACTTGATACATTGAAAAACTGGACCACCTACCGCTGGAATTGGAGTTGCCAGGATTCCAGGTGAATGTCCAAGAACATAAGGATCTTAGCTGGATTACTGAAATCTCTTTATCTCAGATTGTTTTCAACACCAAACTGTTCGTGAATTAGTTTCAGGTAGGAAAAAGAAATTGGAATGAGTTTCCTGAATTATCTATTTTTCTCTCTTTCTCAATATTCAACATTCAACTATTTATTCATTCAACTATTGGAAATTATGAATTGAACTTTTTCTGTGCACCAGACCCGTGTTAAGTGGCAGTTATGCAAAATGGCTAAAGCAATTAAATGTCATGGTCCCCGCCCTTAGCTACCTCATATTTCTACCGGGGGAAAAGCAAAAATTCATAATGGAATATGAAAAGTCCCATATTATAGGTAAATATCTAGATTTGGGAAGCCCAGCTGATGGAGTGATTTGTGGCAGAGAACATGACAAAAGTAGAAACCCCCAAAATTGAGGAGAATAAACCTTCTAGGTTAGGTTGGAGATGGAGGGATTGCATGAATAAATGTTGTTCATTTCAAACTATGAAGAGAGAGATGAAAATGTCTTTAGAGATTATTAGTTATGCAGATGGGTGGGGCGGGCAAACTCCTTAAGACTGTAATGATATTTATATAATTTCTCCCCCAAGAATATAATGCAGGTAAACAAACAGAATTTTGAATGCAATTCTTAGGAGTTCACTGAAGGCCTTAGAGCAGCTGAAAGTTAGTAATCCAGGAAAACTTTAGTCTTTATTCCATTTGCTTCCTTTCACCTTTAAAGCAGCATTTCTCAAAGTAAGGGCTTTAAGCTAACTGTATTAGGAAAGACCTGAGATGTTTGCCTAAAGTGCAGTTTCCTGGATCCCCACGTCAGGCCTACCTCAGACTCTGCATTTTAGCAACCACATCTGTGTGGTTCTGGAACAGCGAAATCTTTCAGAGCTCCTGGGAGATTCTGGTGCCCATACTCTAAAACCCAGGGTATTTCCTATTTATTTGGAATCCCTGTGATTTCTTCCTATTAAACTACAGTTGTTGCACACCTGCATCTGCTGAGAGGAAAATCACCTAGTTAGAAGATCCCGATTCTTGGTCTGGCCAGTTAGCTCCATTGGTTAGAGTGCCGTGTTATAACATCAAAGTCAAAGATTTGGATCCCCATATTGACCAGCCACAAGAGAGAGAGAAAAAAATATCCTAATTGTCACCCTTCCTTCCTACAAGTTCCACCCAGTGAAATCCAGCTCTTGATAGAAAGCAGTGCTTATGCCTGCCTGATTCCTGTGTATTTGCTTCATCTGCTCAAGAAGATTGCAAATTTCTTGGCCTGTTGGGTCCTGACTTCCCAATTTGCATCTTTCAGGTAGCTGGGCCCATGGTACGTGCTTAATAAGTATCTGTTAGTTGGTTATAACATCAGTGTTCTTTCATCCTTTTCCTTTAACACAGCTGGCCAGCCTCATTATTATTCCATCAGAATCCAAATGGTTTTTATTTGTCTTTTTTTTTTT
>NW_007729091.1:453341-454426 GCF_000696425.1 Galeopterus variegatus
TTTTTTTTTTTGAATATTATTTTAGGCTGATCTTATACACTCCTGTGTCTGCATCAACTGTCTATTTTATTAAGAAATGTTTTGTTAGGTTTATCTTCAGCTTCTCTGCTCCCTCCACTACCTCTCCACGGTTCTTTCATAGAAAGCCCTTTGTGTTTAGCAAACAGATTCTAATCTGCACATCTCCCTCCAAACTCCAACAGGGCTGCCAGGTGAGCACCCCACCACCAGCCTGGAACAGCTGTTTGAGTGGTCCAGAGCTGCAGGCAGCAGTTGTGTGTGCAGTTCTCTTGTCTGATGGGCCCCAGGTCCAGCACGCTCAGGGAGGAAGCCATAAGCACAAATGTTTGCCTTGCTGGCTAGAAATCCTAAAAGCAGCTGCCTGCTGATTGATGATAACTTGCATAATGGCGCCAAGTGTTCCAATGCTGCCAGGCATCAGCAAGACCCTGTGAGCTCCCCTATGCAATCCCTTGCTGGTTGTCCAAATCCTTATCTTCCAGCATGCAGGCAACAAAGACAGCAAGTGCCAGAAGGTGTCTGATCCACAGATGCCCATTGCAACACCAACAATTTTAATACATAGAAGGGGCAAGGGAATGGCTTGATGATTTCCACTTGCAAATTTGATTTAAAAAATGTACACAGGGGCTCAGCCTAGACATGGTGCATATATTTTGGCATATCAGGACTGGATATATTAGTATTTTTGTTTTATGGACAAAAATGGAGTCTGATACAGAATTAATATAATTGGCTTCTAGAAACATTTGTGTTTTTTTATTATTTTTATATTGAAATATAATAGATTGTACATACCTGTGGGGTATGATATTAAATATCAATAACTGTGTGAATACATGATGCTCAAATCAGGAAAATTAGTATATTCGACATTAAACAATATCATAACATTTTGTGGCCCTTTACCAATTTCTCACTAACTCCCTCCCCCTCCTTCTTTCCTACCTCTGGTGGCCTCAGCTCTGTTGTCTCCTTCTGAAAGTTCAACAAATTATTGTGTTTTTCTTTCCTCCCTCCTTTCCTTCCTTCTTTCTTTCTTCATTTATTTTATTTTATTTTAT
>NW_007729091.1:454965-472419 GCF_000696425.1 Galeopterus variegatus
CTGTGCCTGGCTTATTTCACTTGACATAATTTTCTCTAAGTTCATCCATGTTGCTGTGAATAGCAGAATTTTATTTCTTTTTTATGGCAAAGTAGTATTACACTGTTTATATGTACCACATTTTCCTTATACAGTCATTCATCAATGGAAATTTAGGTTGGTTCCAACTCTTGGCTATTGTAAGTAGAGCTGAAATAAACATAGGAAGACAGGTATCCCTTTGACATGATAATTTCCATTCCTTTGGGTATATACCCAGCAATGGAATTGCCGGATTGTCTGGCAGTCCTTTTTATTTTTTTTTAATTGAAGCATAATTGATTATACATATTTGTGGGGTACAAAGTTGACCATCAATAGTTGTGTAGAATGGAGTACTACTCCACCATAAAAGAAGAATGAAATTTTTCCATTTACAACATGGATGAGCCTAGAGAAAATTATGTTAAGTGAAACAATCCAGGCACAGAAAGAGAAATACCATATGGCAATTCTATCTCTAGTTGTTTGAAGAATCTCCATACTGTTTTCCATAATGGCTGCACTAGTCTACAGTCCCATCAATAGTTTAAGAAGGTTTCCCTTTCTCTGCATCATCACCAATATCTGTTATTCTCTGTCTTTCTGATAACAGCCAGTCTAACTGGTGTGAGATGATATCTCAATGTGGTTTTGTTTTACATTTCCCTAATGATCAATGATGCTGAGGATTTTTTCATATGTCTGTTGGCCATTTGTATATCTTCCTTTGAGAAATGCCTATTGAACAATTTTGCCCATTTTTTAATTGGGTTACTTGTTTCTATACTGTTAAGTTGTTTGAGTTCCTTGTATATTCTGAATATTAATCCCTTGTTGGATTTTTTTTTTTNTAACATAGATGAAAATATCCTCAATATAACATTAGCAAAGAGAATACAGCAACACATCAATACACACAGACACACAGACACATGCACACACACACACACACACACACACACACCATGATTAAATGGGATTCATCCCAAGGATGCAAGGATAGTTCAATATACGCAATTCAGTAACTGTGATACACCACATCAACAAAAACCATATAATCATCTCAGTAGATGCAGAAAAAGCATTGCATTTGATAAAATTCAACACAACTTCATGACAAAGACTCTCAGAGAATAGGTATAGAAGGAAAGTATCTCAACACAATAAAAGCCATGTATAACAAACCCACTGCCAATATCATCCTGAATGTAGAAAAGCTTTAAGCTTTTTTTTAAATGGGAGGAAATACTTGCAATCTATGCATCTGACAAGACATTAATATCTAGCTTTCTTCTTATCAGCACATGGAACATTCTCCAGGATAGAGTATATGTTAGATCATTTGAAAAAGGAGACATTATAACTGATACCACAGAAATACAAAGAATCATTGGAGACTATTATAAACAGCTATATGCCAAAAAATTTGAAAACCTGGAGCAAATGGATAAGTTTCTGGACACGTAAAAACTGCTAAGACTGACTCAAGAAGAAATAGAAAACCTGATCGGACCAATAAAAAGCAACAAAATGAAGAAGGAATCAGCAATCTCCCAACAAAGAAAAGTCTAGAAACATTTTTTAAAGAGGATGTCTCTTCTAGTGAGGCCCAATTCTAAGGAAGCCACAACACTTATGTGTACCATCTGCCCAAAGAATTTGGCCCACTGGTATTAAAAAAACAATGTACGTGGTTTTTGAAATTAAAATGACAGCCAAAATGGTTAAAAATGGCAGTGTATAACACCAAAGTTCAAGGTTCGATCCCTGTACTGGCCACCTGCCAAAAGTAAATTTTAAAAAGCAAGGTAAAATGAAAGGTTATCTATATGCAATCTTTTACATTAATATTCCTCAAATCATTCTATTTTATTTATTTTCATTGCCACTGATTTAGTCAAAATCCTTACCACTTACCACTTTCATTGTGGTCCATTTCAAAGGAGCTTAATTGGTTGCTTTGCCTACTGTCTTATCCCATTGTAATCCATTCTCCACACAGCGGTGAGATTTCCCACAGTCATAATGAATCGAATTATTCTTTTCATTAACTCTCTGTGATTGCCTTTGGGGGAAATATCCAAACTTTGTGTTATAGAATGGATGGTCCATTATAACTCTCCACTTCTCTCCAAATGCAGATAAACCTACTAAACAATGAGGCCCACAAGCTTCAACATGCCTGGGTTTTTGTCTACATCTCCATGTACAAAAAATAAGGGACACTTCATTCTTTATCCCCCACTCTTTTTACCCTACTTTGGACTTCCTTTTGTGTTGGTGTACCATTACACTTACCACACTTAGTTCTAAAGAATGTTGGCATAACAGAGTTTAACCAGAGTTCATAAAAAATTGGTCAAAGAAACTTAAGAAATTGATAGAGATTATTAAAGCACACTATCACACTAAAGTTTCTGAGAAGTTCTGTAGTTAAAAAAGAACCTCGTTTTGTTTATTTACCAATCATTTCCCAAACATAGTTGAACTCAGAATACATTTTTTGGAAGCACACTTCAGTTAACATATTTGTGGGTCAATAATCTTATAAACTCATTTAAGGCTCTTTGCTTCCTGATCTCTCATTTGCCTGCTCCCATACATACACTGAAGTGAATTCTGTTTTCCTCAAGGCAGACACTCACCATCCTTAACAGTATTTGAGGACTTAACTATCTTTGTGATCTGAGCAAATTACTTATCACTTTTATATTAGTCGAGATCCCTTTGGTTGTAATTTACAAAAACCAAATTCAGGTTAGTTTAAGCAAATGGGGAAGATTTCATAGCTCAGAAAACTATCAAATACAATGGTCGATAATATTCTTGGTTATAACTCAGTGGTTCTCAATCATCGGTGATTTTTTCCCCTCCCTAACCCACAAGAGATATTTGGCAAGGAAGGGGGTGCTAGTAGTATCTAGTGGGTAGAAGTCAGCATGGGATAGTCCCTCACAACAAGGAAATATTGAGCATAAAGTGTCAGTAGTGACAAAATTGAGGGGCCCTGGTTATAATTAGGTTCAAACACTCAGAGTTGTTAGGAATTCTTTAGTATCCACTTCTCACTTCTATTATCAAAGCTTGGTTTTATCTTTGTCTGCATAGAAGGAAACATCAGTGTTATCCACATCAAAATCACTTATTTTCAGATCTGTGACATAATACATGAGGACTTCATAAAGTTCATGGTAAAAAATGGAATTAAAAGATAAAAATTAAAAACTATAAACTTGGGCCGGCCCGGTGGTGTACTGGAGAGTGCGCCGCTTGGGAGTGCGGCGGCGCTCCCGCCGAGGGTTTGGATCCCATGTGGAGACTGGTTCCCGCTCACTGGCTGAGCGCGGTGCGGGCGCAGCGCCGAGGGTTGCGGTCCCGTTGCCGGTCCCCGGTGCAGGCGCGACACCGAGGGTTGCAATCCCGTTACCAGTCAGTAAAAAAGACAAAAAGGAAAAAAATATATATAAACTTTATTTCTCAAAATAAGCTCTATTAAGTTCAAGACATTTTTGTAAATGATGATAGCAGCCATTTAGTCTATTCCTACAAAATTGAAGGCCCTGAAATTTAGCCATGTCTATGCAGTCTTTTTACATTATTAACTGAAGAAAAAGGGTGCTCTTTAAAGATTTTTTAAATTAGAAAACAAAAAGAAGTCAGAAGGAGCCAAATCAGAACTGTAAGATGGATGCTTAATGATTTCCCATCAAAACTCTCACAAAATTGCCATCATTGAATGAGAGGAATGAGCAGAAGCATTGTCATGGTGAAGGACTCTCTTGTGAAGCTTTCCTGAGCATTTTTCTGCTAACGCTTTGGCTAACATTTTTGAAACACTTATAATAAGCAGATGTCATCTTTCTTTGGCCTTCCAAAAACAAAATGCCTTGAGCATCTCAAAAACTGTTGCCATGACATTTGCTCTTGACTGGTCTTCTTTTGCTTTGATTGGACCACTTCTACCAACTTCTTAAGTGTAATTTTACAGTCAGAGTTGAGTAAACTGAATCAATTGAGATGTCTATGGTGTTGGTTATTGTTTCTGCTATTAATGGTTGGTTCTCTTTAATAAGGACACAAACAAGATTAATTTTTCCTCACAAATCGATGTGGAAGGTCTTCCAATGTCAACTCCATCTTCAACATTGTCTTGTTCCTTATTAAGATGAGTTATCCATTTTTAAACCACTGATTTCTTTGGGTCACTGTCCTTATAAACTTTTTATAAAGCATCAATGATTTCAATATTCTTCCACCCACTCTTCACCCTAAGTTTGATGTTTGTTCTTGACTTCGATTTTAGCATAATACACGTTGCTCTGATAGGGGCTCTTTTCAAACTGATGTCTTATCCTTCTTAGTCCCTCAAACTAGGTCCCGATCAGACATGTTATAAAAAGTTAGTACAAGTTTATTTGGTGCAAAAAAAGTTTTACAATCCACACGTTTTTTTCATAATACACATTTTTTCACAAACTTTTTGAAGACCCCTCAGAGAGGAGAAGTTTTCCTCACCAGTTTCAGTTAGAAAAGTAAGAGAAAACTCACTTAATTGGCCCAACTTTGATTATGCATTTATTACAAAATCACTCCCTATGGATGTTACAATGACTTCAATATAGATCATGTTCCTATCTTTATAGAGATGACATAAGGGTTGAGAGAGGACCAGCAAAACTGTATTAGTCAAACAAAAGCAACATTTATCACACTTTCTAGGAATTCACTTCTTTATTTTAACATAGAAATGATAATTTATCTCTTAAAATAGCATCATGAGGCTTACTTTTAATGCATGTAATCACCTTGACCAATGTTTGAAGTGAGAGATGTTTAATAAATGGTAGATATTATGATTAGTGGATATTTGATTATAGTGCTGATTAAAAGACAGGAGAGAAAGCAATATAGAAAGTTAATCTCTGATAGAGAAAAAAAATATTATGTGCAGTACATAAATCAGAATAGAAAACACATTGTTTTAACTTGGGTTTCAATTTTATTTTTAAATTTCAGAAATTAGGCTTTAAACTTGCTTGCTTACAGATGTATACCACAGGCTGATTATATCTCATAGCTTGGGTCTCTGAAGTCGATTTAAAGTAGTGAAATATACACAGTTATTATGTGCAGTACATAAATCAGAATAGAAAACACAGTGTTTTACCTTGGGTTTCAATTTTATTTTTAAATTTCAGAAATTAGGCTTTAAACTTGCTTGCTTACAGATGTATACCACAAGCTGATTATATCTCATAGCTTGGGTCTCTGAAGTCGATTTAAAGTAGTGAAATATACACAGTTTGAAATGTTTGGTGTCAAGGCAGCATTTAAATCCTCAGACCAATTAAGTCTAATTATTGCATGAATGGTAATACTTTTTTTTCAACAATGTGAAGGTTAAATTAAAATTAATTTCCAAATTAGAAAGTAACACCTACTAACTGTCAATCAGTCAAATGTGTATTTGAGGATCTAGTTGGGAAAAAAATAGAAATTAAAAAAATTAGCTTGAAGTCAATTGTTTCTAACGCTATGAACATTATTTCATAATATTTATTTATAAATGTTTATTTATAACGTTATTTATAAATATTTATGTTATAAATGTTTATAATATTATTTATATAATGTTAAACATACATTATTTTTCATAATGTATATTTAACAGTATTTGGATTCTGCAAAAATCTTTTTTTTTTAACTAATACTGTCAAACTTAAAACAAACCTTTCTGAAACTCCTGAATAAGATCTAGCAAAGGTTTCAAGCATGTATGAATTGGAGATAACTCAGAGACTTGTAATCCCAGAAATCTTTCATCAATTGTTAGGCGACTGACAATGAATCTCTGTTCCCTCTAGCTATATTAAAAATACATAATGATTTCTTCTGTTTGACACAAGCTTTTGTGGGAAGTTACAAAAGGCAAACAGATAGATAAGCACCCAGCTATAGAAATAAGTGCAGGGGGGAAACCTTACAATGGCCATCAACAAAGAAAATCATCTTCTTGGGTATAAAAATCACTGAGTAAATATACATAGAGAACAATACAGGAAGAACACTCTAAGCTTACACTCAGGAATACATCTACTGAGCTAAAATTTTGCTCATTGGGGTACAAATGAGGTGAAATAACACTAGAAATGGCCAATATTAACCCCATGTTCTGATCATCACTAAATAGGGAGTAGGCTCATTTATATACTCAATTACACTTTGAATAAAGGCATCCAACAAATTATAAAGAACAACCTAACAAGTACTTATGAAGCCTACCATCCCACTTCATTACCCACAGAGTTAGTCTTCTTGGATTATTTTACCCAATCACACATCTCTCTGCTGTCACCCTTCTCGTAATTCAACATAGTGTTTCTGAGATTTATCACTGTTGATGTATGTAGCTTCAATGTAAATAATCTACAACTATTTTTTAAAGAGCAATTAATATTTCTTTGCTCCCAGTCTATATACCCATCACTGTGCTAAACCATTTTACTTTTTCTGGTTTATATAAATATAACAACAAACAAAAAAATTACACAATTCTTTCCATTTTCTTTTCATTTTTTCCTTCTTTCACATTTGGAAAAAATGAGTCTTGGATAATATAATTTGCCAAGGTCATACACCACAATACCCAGCAACATATCAAGTGTAAATATGCAAGAACACATTCTATTTTGGAGGTTAAGTGTATGCTGTTTAATTAACTATAAAATGTTCTATATAAGTGTTTCTATTTCTCTAGGAAATAGAGTAATCAATTTAGGATAGTTGAATATAAGAACATTCTATTGCATACATTGAATTTTTCAAGTTTGAAGAATAGAAAAGGCTGTATTATTGTATGTTACATATAAGAACTTCATCATAATACAAAGTAAACTGGAGAATAGAGAATATTGCTTGACTATTAATTATATGGCTAATATTGGCCATTTCTTATATCTTTATTTCCACAACACAGAAACTTTCACTTTATTTGTACTCTAGTGAGCAAAATTTTAGCTCACTAGATGTATCTTTGAAGCATGGTGGGTGATGCTTAGAATGTTCTTTCTACATTGTTCCCTGTGAGTGCAAACCCAGTGATTTCTATTATTAAATATATTCATATTATTAAAATTAAGTAATTTTAGGAAGCCTAGGTATTCAAGCCCATAATTAAGTGAGATCATTTACTATTCAAAGTCATGTATGTTATTTGACACAAAGGAACATAATATAGTAACTCCTCTTACCCCCAAATATAGCTCATTATTAAATTTTGATGGTGACCTCTTGTGTTCAAACAATCATCTTTTAACAACTCACTTCTAAATTGTATATAATAAAATGTTTAAAATTCAATAAAGTCAATTTAAGAAATTTCCAGTTGTCATCAAAAAACAAAAGCAATTAATTTCTGCAAGGCATAATTTTTGAGAGATTGTGATAAAATTTCATTTTGGTTGTGTTAATGTTTTGTTTTGTTTTGTTTTTTTTACCGCTTTTTCCTACTCCCCATCCCAAAAAGGAATTTTGGGGGTGAATTTTGGGTACAGATATCTACCAAACCATATAATAATAAATCATTCATATCTGGCATGTACATACCCCATTAAGTGGCCACCTGTGTAATTTCACATGTCCTGTTGGAATTATCCATCTCCTTTCTCATTAGGTCAAACAAAATATATATTCAAGGTAAAGACAAAGGTAGCAATGGGGAACAGAGTTTTAACAAAGTGCCCGAGCATATCAAGGCTTCTACACAAGGAGCCTAAATGACAAGTATATTTGTTTTGACTACAAGTATATTACCTCAAAGTATAGCCATGTTTCTCAATCTTGGCACTATGGACATTTTGGATCATATAGGTTTTTTTCTTTTTTTTCTTTTTTTTTTTTTTGTCGTGTGTGTGGGGGAGTGGCTGTCCTGTGCATCATAGGATGTTTAGCAGCCTCTCTGATCTCTATACACTAGAGCCCCTCCCTACCACCAGCCAGCTAGTTGTGACAACTGAAAACCTCTCCAGATACTGTCCAATGTCCACTGGAGAGAGACCGCTCCTGTTGAGGTCACTGAAGTAGAGTCTTTATAAAAACATAAAACATTTCCACACTAGAACTTAAGCATCTGGTGGGCAGGAGGTTTGTGTATTTCATTCAGGGCATATCCCCAACATTTAGAACAGTCCTTTCCATACAGCAGGTAATTGGTTAATATTTGTGAAATAAATGAATGATTTAGATGGAATACAGCTGTTAAAAAGTTTTAAAAATTTAATATGTTTAATATGTTTGTTTATATGGTTAGGTGCTCATGAAATATAAAATAAAGAGGTTTGTGTATTTCATTCAGGGCATATCCCCAACATTTAGAACAGTCCCTTCCATACAGCAGGTAATTGGTTAATATTTGTGAAATAAATGAATGATTTAGATGGAATACAGCTGTTAAAAAGTTTAAAAAATTTAATATGTTTAATATGTTTGTTTATATGGTTAGGTGCTCATGAAATATAAAATAAAAAAAGCTGAACAAAATGTCTAATTAATTTCCATCTTTTGGTACAAAAAAATATATGTCTTGAAGTGTATGGAAATTTTGTGGCTGTACTGTGTGGCAAGATTGCAGACTATTTTTATTTCCTTTTTATTTTTTATTGTACTTTATTATGTGTACTGTTTCATAATGCAAACTTTGGTTATTAGTTCACAGATGACATGATATGAACAGAGTAGGCCAGGCACACCAAAGAAAGCCCTTCCTAATTTCACATCTGGCATAATAGTGAGTTTGAAACACACTAGACATCTGACTTAAGAAGAACTAACTATTCTCTGAGAAAGCTGCTCTAGATAATGCCTGTTTTTCTAAAAATCACTATGTATTTGCTCTGAAATGTCCTGGGTACCATGGAGACCTAGGTAAAAGTTCAGAGTCTGATGCTTGATGAATGTTAAATCTAATAGAGAAAATAAGACCTATACACAAGATACTGTCAAAACCACATGAAATTGTATATAATGGCATGTTAAGATGTGTATTATGAACCCTGATTTAGGATTTCATGCAAGAGACATATCAAGGAATTAGTCTACTGGAGCAGATGGGACTTGAGCTGAACTATCAAGGTTAAGTAAGACTCAGGTGAAAGGAGAATGGGCAATGGCATTCCCAAAAGGGGCAAAATGGCAAATACCATGAATAAAGCCACAAAGAGAAAAGGTGAAGACAAGAAGAAGACATCAAGGATGCTGAGGTCATTGGAACAGACAAGTGTAGAGATCACCTACCAACAGAGTTGCAACTGGCATCTTGGAAGAAACACTTCCTTGTTAAATAGGAATGTTGCAGGCATTAACAGCTGCTATCACCATTTTAGTACTATTAGCTGCTATCACCAAATGTCAGAAGCTCCAGTCCTCAGCAAAGGCAATTGTATGCAGACCCCTTCAGGACACTGAGTCCTAGTAATTTTTACCAGTTTATTCTGCTTTTCAATGACCTTGAATAACACCTAGCCTTTATGGCAAGGGACCACACTCACATATTCCCAAGAAATACTACTCGATAATATTGCCCTAGTTGAGAACTGCCAAGGCTCTACAATGTATTGCCCCATGTTTGGGGCTGTCTGTGTGTTCTCTTCACTTTCCACCCAGTTTCATGTGACTTCTGTACAAGTCATGAACCTCTTTGTGGGAAAGCAGGCTCTGCAGCCAAAAAGATTGGATTTGAATTTAGACTCCCCATTTGCTTGGTGTATAAATTTAGGTAAGTTACTTATCCATCTAAGTCTCCGTTTTCTAATCTGTAAGATAGGGCCGTTGGTGAATGAAAGTGTTATGGATTGAATTGTGTCACCCCCCAAAAAGATATGAAGGATTCTCTGCAGGTTTCAGAGGATCATGGTCTGATGATACCTTGATTTTGAAATTTTAACCTCCAGAACTGGCGGACAATAAATTTCTGCTGTTTTGAACCACCCATATGGGGCACATTATTATAGCAGTCCTAGTAACTATTACAAAATGTATAAAAAAGCTAGCAAAATCTGAATAAGATCATTTAATTTCATTGTTCCAATTAATAGAATGTACTATGGTTACATAGGCTATCACCACTGAGGAAGCTGGGTGATGAATACCAAGACTTCTCTGCCCTATTTTTGCATCTTTGTATGAGTCTATAATTATTGAAAAATTAAAAAGGACCATTGAGAAAAATCAACGAGTTAATACATGTAATATGTTATATTTATTAAAGCAATGTTGTTGGGATTATTTCTAGAATCAACAGATATATAGCCATGCTAGAAAATCCAGATCGAGCCAAAGGACTTGTGTTGTAGAATCATAAGAAATACTAATTGTACAACTACTGTAAGTTATTTGGCCTTTTTGACCTTCAGGTATAAAAAAGAGCACATGGCAACTGACACTTCCCATTTTATTTTCCACCAGTCATTAAACTAAAAATTTTCTTCTTGGGATCGTCTATCCAGCTCTCTTGAAGTTGACCTCTCATCTCACACAGTAGGTTCTTTGTGGTATTATTGGAAGTTGCTTGGTGAGTTAAGTACCTGTACATGTGTCTCCTTGCTTTTTTTGTTGGGGATTTGTTTCAATCTCATCAAGTTAGCAATGATGAAACCAATACAAGAGGTGAGTGTAGCTGTACATGTGTCTCCTTGCTTTTTTGGGGGGGGATTTGTTTCAATCTCATCAAGTTAGCAATGATGAAACCAATACAAGAGGTGAGTGTAGCCATCTCTGCAAGTTTGTGTTTGCACTGAGAAAGCTTTCAGGCCTTATACTCCATAGTTTTATGTGTCAGCTGAGAACTATGGTACCACCTTGTATGTGAAAGTATAGAACAGTGTGTGGAGTTATGACTTAACTCTGACATTTTAAAAAACCAAACCTGTCAACATTAAGCTACTTCCTACTAAGTACTCAGGGATTCCTTTTGATTTGAATACTTCTTGGGTTACAGCCAATGTTCTTTCTTTCACTGGCAGAATATCTACCAGCTGTGCTGTAAGGAATGAAGAACAGCTGGTAGCAGGATAGGGCAGGCAGGGAATTTGCAGTACACCTAGTGCCTCAGGTTTTGTTCATTTATTCATTAATTCATCCAATCAAAGATTACATATTAAGCATGTTTTACGTACCAGGCATTAGAATTGGTGTTAACATTGTGAATAAGGCAGTCAAAGTCACTGTTCCCATGAACTTATATGCACAAGCTGAGAAAAAAAGATGATAAACAAGTGATCAAATAGGTAAGTGATCATTCTAGATAGAAAATGCCCTTAAAAGTAACCAAGTAAGGTGATCATTAANAAGTAGAGTCTTTATAAAAACATAAAACATTTCCACACTAGAACTTAAGCATCTGGTGGGCAGGAGGTTTGTGTATTTCATTCAGGGCATATCCCCAACATTTAGAACAGTCCTTTCCATACAGCAGGTAATTGGTTAATATTTGTGAAATAAATGAATGATTTAGATGGAATACAGCTGTTAAAAAGTTTTAAAAATTTAATATGTTTAATATGTTTGTTTATATGGTTAGGTGCTCATGAAATATAAAATAAAAAAAGCTGAACAAAATGTCTAATTAATTTCCATCTTTTGGTACAAAAAAATATATGTCTTGAAGTGTATGGAAATTTTGTGGCTGTACTGTGTGGCAAGATTGCAGACTATTTTTATTTCCTTTTTATTTTTTATTGTACTTTATTATGTGTACTGTTTCATAATGCAAACTTTGGTTATTAGTTCACAGATGACATGATATGAACAGAGTAGGCCAGGCACACCAAAGAAAGCCCTTCCTAATTTCACATCTGGCATAATAGTGAGTTTGAAACACACTAGACATCTGACTTAAGAAGAACTAACTATTCTCTGAGAAAGCTGCTCTAGATAATGCCTGTTTTTCTAAAAATCACTATGTATTTGCTCTGAAATGTCCTGGGTACCATGGAGACCTAGGTAAAAGTTCAGAGTCTGATGCTTGATGAATGTTAAATCTAATAGAGAAAATAAGACCTATACACAAGATACTGTCAAAACCACATGAAATTGTATATAATGGCATGTTAAGATGTGTATTATGAACCCTGATTTAGGATTTCATGCAAGAGACATATCAAGGAATTAGTCTACTGGAGCAGATGGGACTTGAGCTGAACTATCAAGGTTAAGTAAGACTCAGGTGAAAGGAGAATGGGCAATGGCATTCCCAAAAGGGGCAAAATGGCAAATACCATGAATAAAGCCACAAAGAGAAAAGGTGAAGACAAGAAGAAGACATCAAGGATGCTGAGGTCATTGGAACAGACAAGTGTAGAGATCACCTACCAACAGAGTTGCAACTGGCATCTTGGAAGAAACACTTCCTTGTTAAATAGGAATGTTGCAGGCATTAACAGCTGCTATCACCATTTTAGTACTATTAGCTGCTATCACCAAATGTCAGAAGCTCCAGTCCTCAGCAAAGGCAATTGTATGCAGACCCCTTCAGGACACTGAGTCCTAGTAATTTTTACCAGTTTATTCTGCTTTTCAATGACCTTGAATAACACCTAGCCTTTATGGCAAGGGACCACACTCACATATTCCCAAGAAATACTACTCGATAATATTGCCCTAGTTGAGAACTGCCAAGGCTCTACAATGTATTGCCCCATGTTTGGGGCTGTCTGTGTGTTCTCTTCACTTTCCACCCAGTTTCATGTGACTTCTGTACAAGTCATGAACCTCTTTGTGGGAAAGCAGGCTCTGCAGCCAAAAAGATTGGATTTGAATTTAGACTCCCCATTTGCTTGGTGTATAAATTTAGGTAAGTTACTTATCCATCTAAGTCTCCGTTTTCTAATCTGTAAGATAGGGCCGTTGGTGAATGAAAGTGTTATGGATTGAATTGTGTCACCCCCCAAAAAGATATGAAGGATTCTCTGCAGGTTTCAGAGGATCATGGTCTGATGATACCTTGATTTTGAAATTTTAACCTCCAGAACTGGCGGACAATAAATTTCTGCTGTTTTGAACCACCCATATGGGGCACATTATTATAGCAGTCCTAGTAACTATTACAAAATGTATAAAAAAGCTAGCAAAATCTGAATAAGATCATTTAATTTCATTGTTCCAATTAATAGAATGTACTATGGTTACATAGGCTATCACCACTGAGGAAGCTGGGTGATGAATACCAAGACTTCTCTGCCCTATTTTTGCATCTTTGTATGAGTCTATAATTATTGAAAAATTAAAAAGGACCATTGAGAAAAATCAACGAGTTAATACATGTAATATGTTATATTTATTAAAGCAATGTTGTTGGGATTATTTCTAGAATCAACAGATATATAGCCATGCTAGAAAATCCAGATCGAGCCAAAGGACTCGTGTTGTAGAATCATAAGAAATACTAATTGTACAACTACTGTAAGTTATTTGGCCTTTTTGACCTTCAGGTATAAAAAAGAGCACATGGCAACTGACACTTCCCATTTTATTTTCCACCAGTCATTAAACTAAAAATTTTCTTCTTGGGATCGTCTATCCAGCTCTCTTGAAGTTGACCTCTCATCTCACACAGTAGGTTCTTTGTGGTATTATTGGAAGTTGCTTGGTGAGTTAAGTACATGTACATGTGTCTCCTTGCTTTTTTTGTTGGGGATTTGTTTCAATCTCATCAAGTTAGCAATGATGAAACCAATACAAGAGGTGAGTGTAGCCATCTCTGCAAGTTTGTGTTTGCACTGAGAAAGCTTTCAGGCCTTATACTCCATAGTTTTATGTGTCAGCTGAGAACTATGGTACCACCTTGTATGTGAAAGTATAGAACAGTGTGTGGAGATATGACTTAACTCTGACATTTTAAAAAACCAAACCTGTCAACATTAAGCTACTTCCTACTAAGTACTCAGGGATTCCTTTTGATTTGAATACTTCTTGGGTTACAGCCAATGTTCTTTCTTTCACTGGCAGAATATCTACCAGCTGTGCTGTAAGGAATGAAGAACAGCTGGTAGCAGGATAGGGCAGGCAGGGAATTTGCAGTACACCTAGTGCCTCAGGTTTTGTTCATTTATTCATTAATTCATCCAATCAAAGATTACATATTAAGCATGTTTTACGTACCAGGCATTAGAATTGGTGTTAACATTGTGAATAAGGCAGTCAAAGTCACTGTTCCCATGAACTTATATGCACAAGCTGAGAAAAAAAGATGATAAACAAGTGATCAAATAGGTAAGTGATCATTCTAGATAGAAAATGCCCTTAAAAGTAACCAAGTAAGGTGATCATTAACAGAAGGTTAATAGGTGGGGTAAAGGAGTGTTCACAGGACAGACTCACCAAAGAGATGACTTTTGAGCTGAGACCTGGGGGAGGAGGAACCAGCCACACTAAAGTTGAGAGACCAACTGTGCCAGGCAGGGGAGGGGGACCAGCAAGTACAGGAAGGAAAGGGTCTTTGGCACTTAGGAAGACAAATCGAAGACCATTGTGACCCAAGTCGAAGGAGCAAAAGGTGGAGCTAGCTGTATGTCATTAATTCAAAATTAGTGGGAAATCAGATTTATGGAAGATCTAAGAGGTGATTTGACAGAGGTCGGATTTGATTCTCATACAATGAAAGGCTTTGCGATGGTTTTCAGATGAAGGAAAGAAAGAGAAAAGATGATTTGACAGAGGTCGGATTTGATTCTCATACAATGAAAGGCTTTGCGATGGTTTTCAGATAAAGGAAAGAAAGAGAAAAGAAGGAGAGAATGAAGAGAGAGGAAAAAATCAGGATTCCAAGGACAGGACTCTTTCTAAGAAGATTTCAGTTTATAATTGTTATGAATAAAATATTTTTTGAACTATCTGTTTGCCTGTCTGGCTCTATCATAGACCACTTATGGAAATCCTAAAGCACAGTGGTTAAGAGGACAGAATCAACCTATTCAATGACCAGTTATTAACCTCAGCTCTACCTTGTAAAGGACTGTGAACATGGGCAAGCTACTTGTATTTTAGCATTAGTTCCCCAGTCTTTAAAATGAGGCTTTACTAAGACACGCCATTAACCCAGAGTCTGGAACCTAACAATTACATATTTAATGTTAGTAATTTTGATAATACCACTACCATCATCATCATCAACCAGATAGAATCTGTCAGGACAGAGAGCTTTGCACATAGCACAGTACTTGCAAGACCTGCTATTTTGGGGGTAAGGACCATATTTATCTTTTTATCACTGTTTATTTTTTTTAATGCTAGGCAAGTTCATTTGCACATAGTAGGTAATCAATAAATATTTGTTAAATAATTAATGAAAGCAAGCCAGTGTTCAGTAAGTATTTGATGGATTACTTAGTTGAATCATTTACCTGTTGATTTCCAGTGATCTGTATCTCATGGGTGCTATGTTATTTTACATGCATTCCCAATTAGATGGCAGTCTTTTAAAGACCCATGGAATTAAACCATGATTTTTGGCATCAATTTTTAACAGTTTATGAATGAGAAGCCATAAGGTGAAAACGGGTCTGTAGCTTGTTTTATATAGATTTTACATCTATCTGGGTGAGACAATATCTTTTTGATAGAGTGCATCTACTTATACAGAGCCATGGCTGAGTTGCATGAAATTCCCATACATATTTCATGTTATCTATAAGCCAAGGCTCCAAAATGAAAAATGAAGGTTGGGCTGAAAAACTCAGAATTTGGGCAGACATTTTGATACAAAATCTGTCTTCAATAAGAATTAATGTACCCAGAGTGAAGGAGACACGGCAACAGTTCAAAGAAATCTTCTGAAAGGAAGGCTGTATTCCAGTATAGGTATTGATTTAAGGGCTAGAGAAAGAGAGAGTGTACATTACTCAACAATGTCTTACACATAGTAGGTATCCACCTAATTTTGCTGAATAATGGACATTAGCAGTAGAGAAACTAAAAAAACTTTGGAGATAAAGATAGTAAAGAATAGTATTATATAATGTTAAAACTAGTATGTTTTGAAGATATGATCATTCAAAATCAGGCTATTCCATTTCAAGTTGTGTTTCTGTAAGCGAGATACTTACTTTTTTAAAGTAAAGTCTCAGGGTGAATGTCTCTCAAGGAAATTAACAAGACTTGCCTTGTTGGGCTGTTATTGGTATTGCATTAGATAGTGTCTAGTATAAGCACATAGTAAGTATTCCATACGCATTAGTTGTTGGTTCTGCTACTGTTTTTATTGCTATCTTTATTGTGAAATGTTCAGTGATTCAGTCACAAACATGATATTCCACACAGAAGAGTAGATAAGAAATTTCCAATTCTAACCACAAAAGAATAATGGGTAACACATCCTAGGCTTATCCCCCCCACAGTATAGAAGCATAAAACTGGATAAGATATGTGCAGCAATCAGTCCAATCTATCTCATTAGCAGAAAAAGAGAAAATAACATAATAACCACAATAGACGAAGAAAAGCATTTAGCAAAATTAGAGACTTTCTCAGTCTATAAGTTACCATTGTACCCAGTTGTGCAAGACAGAACAAGTATCCCCTAGGGTTGAGAACCATGCAGAAATGTCTGTTCTCAACATTTCTATTCATTGTTGCACTGGAAACCCGAGCCAGTGAGATAAGGCCAAAATAAATAAATACACATGTAAATACATAGAAAGGAAATCAATTTTAAAAGAAATAAAAGTGACTAAGGGTTGCAAAACTATGCTCTTTACCCTAAGGAAATCATTGTGCAGTATATGCATGTATTGAAACAACACACTTTACCCAACAAATATGTACAAATAAATGTTAAATTATTTTTGAAAATTGGAAACAAATAAGTAAAAATATTTTTATTTGCAGATGACATGATTGTTTATGTAGATATTTGTATTAGTCCATTTCTATTGCTTTTAACAAAATATATAGAACTGGGTTATTTGTAAAGAAAACAAAATTCATTGCTTACAGTTCCAGAGGCTAAGTCCAAAGTCCAGGGAACACTTCTGGTGAGGGTTTTATTTGGTGGTGGCTTTACAGAAATGCAGAGGTCTCATATGGTGGAAAATGGTAGGGCAGAGAGAAAAAGAATCTCACTGCTCTCCTTTTAAAGCTCTTAGAATCACACCCCTGACCTCCATTATTAATCTATTCTCTATGGCATGGTTCTGCAATCTAATCACCTCCTCAAGGCTCCACCTTTCAACAATCATAATAGGATTTCCCACCCTCTTAACAGTCACAGTGGGGATTAAGCTTCTAATATATAAAATTTGGGGCACACAATTCAATTAATCCACAGCAATATTCCTAAAACTACTAAATCTAATAAGGAAATTTAATGAGGTTGCAAGATTCTATATCAATATACAAAAAGAAGTTGTATTGCTATATACTTGCAAAAAATTGGAAGATTTT
>NW_007729091.1:473101-475427 GCF_000696425.1 Galeopterus variegatus
AGTGTGGCTTTGGAGCAAAGCTAAATAAGTGAATCAAGGAATCTGAATAGAGAATCCAGAAATAGGCACATATGTATATGGTCAGTTGATTATTTTGGCAAAGATGCCAAAATGTTTCAATGGAAGAAAGAAAGTCTGTTCAACAAATGATGCTGAAACAATTGGATACCCATATGGAACAAAAGATGAAACTCAATGCCTATCTCCCAATGAAATATATAAATCCAAATAAATATAGACCTACACAGGAGCTACAGCTATAACGCTTTTAAGATAAGGCATAAGATATAAGAAAATATCTTTATTAACAGGGTTTAGGAAAAGATTACTTAGGACACAAAACCCACTGACTATATAAAAAAACAAATTGATAAATTGGATATCTCTTTATTGTGTATAATTAGGACAATTAATATGCATGCCAAAAGTAGAAGCATATATTCAGAATACATGATAAAATCCTATTACAATAATAAAAAGATAACCAAACCAATAATAAATGCAATAACAAATATTTCACAGAAGAAGATATGCAGAATGGCCAATATACAAATGAAAAAATGCTCAGGTTTATTAGTCATCAGGGAAATGCGAATTAAAACCACAATGAGACATCATTGTGTAATACTAGAATGGCTAAAATTAAAACACACATAAACACACACATATACACACACCCCTAGTGTTGTCAAGGATACTCAGCAACTGAAACTCTCATACATTACTGGAAGGAGTGTAAAGTTGCACAACTACTTTAAAAACAGTTTGGAATTTTCTTATAAAGTAAACCATACTCTAATTCTCTGCCAGCAACTCCACTTTCAGGTATTTATTTATCCAAGAGTAAATATGTTCACATAATAAATATTCAAAAATGTTTATAGCAACTTTACTCATATCCTCAAATTGTAAATAACCCATATATCCATCATGAGAATAACAATACTTTAAAATATGGTATGTCCATTTGTATTAGTTTGTTTTTGTTGCTTATAACAAAATGCTTGGAACTGGGTACCCTGTAAGAAAACAAAATGTATTGCTTACAGTTTCAGAGACTGGGAATCCAAAGTCTAGGGAACCCATGTGGTGAGGGTCTTCTTTGGTGGTGGCTTTACAGCAATGCATTGGTATCATGTGGTAGAAAACTGGTGGAGCAGAGAGAGAGAACTTCTCATGTGCTCTTCTTTTAAAGCCCTCAGACCCATGCCCCTAGCCACCATTATTAATGCATTCACTACAGCATAGTCCTTACTGTCTATTCACCTTTTCAAGGCCATAATAGGATTTCCCACCCTCAACAGTTACAGTGGGAATTAAACTTCTAATATATGAACTTTGGGGGACACAATTCAATCAATCCACAGCACTATTCAACAGAATATTACTCAACAATAAGAAGGAAAAAAGTAATATATATTTTACAAATGTTACATAAAGACTGCTTCTGCGTTAGTGGCCAGGAATGAACTGGAAAGGGAATCTTGTTGAACAAGATTTATGCGTTTTACTCTGTGTAAATTTATATAAAAAAAAAAGACTAGTAAAGAATCATACTTAAACATTATTATTTAATTCCAAATAAAAAAATTTATATGCACCATCCTGAAATTCAATAGTGTTGTCTACAGAGAGGATGGAAGTTATATTTGCATGTAATAGTTAATCCTGGATTTTAGATGTCTTTAGATTCATGTATTCTTTTAAAAAGGTAAAACTTTACATCCAAGGTTTATCATCATTCACATTCATCTTTTACATAGAAATATATAGTAACCTGCTGTAGGAATTTATTTATTTTTTCCTATATGAGTATGTAAATATTTCTAGCTATGATGCATTTAATAGAAATATTAATAGATATACTGTAACAAAATGTCTTAAATAAAGATTTACTGGGAAATATTGCATACATGTGATAGTTATTTTGCCTAAATAAATTTTTGTAAAATTTGCACATTTAGTGCACATGATATCAAATGTGCATGTGGTGCATTTAAGGGTAAATACATTTTTTAAGGTAAAGTATGTTTATTACTTGTATTTATAATAATCACACTAAGTGCCAAGTGATAATCTCATTGCTTCATTGGTCAATAATCCTATGAATTTACAATCCTAGTCCTCCTCTGAACACCCACACCCACACCCACACACACACATTTCCAAGTGAGGAAACTGAGGCTCTTAACCACTAGGCTATATAGAGATGGAATTGGTGACTCAGAGCTGGTCCTCAATACCTACTTGTATCTGTGTGGTAAGTAATTCAAAGCTAAATCAACTAATAAACTTCAGGAGTGTGCTAAACACACACAGATTACTA
>NW_007729091.1:476039-477274 GCF_000696425.1 Galeopterus variegatus
AAACACACACAGATTACTATTTTTCAAGGTCATGGGCATGGAAGGAAGGAAGGAATGTGTTCCTGACTCTTGGAAAAAACATAAAGTTGGGCTTGTAAGTGCAGAAGTCTCTGTGTTTCTATTTTCTAAATAAGAGACAATTAAAAACTGCTATAACATTATGGCAAAAACCTTCTTACAATGTCGCATTCATTTGTTTCATCCTCTTGAACCTTAAATAGAATCAAAATTGATTCACTGAAAAATGTTATAAAAATCCCTTAGTGCTTTTTTTTTCTTATTGAAATATCGACATCTAAATCTAACGTTGGAAAAGGTGCTGTTTGCTACATGAACAATCTTAGCCACTTGGTGGACTTTTCGTCCTGCCTCTCTCTTTTATATTTCCTTTGAATTAAACATATGAAATGATGAAGGTGATTTTTTTTTGTCAGGTAATTCCAAATTTATTGATTTTCTGGGTTCAGATTATGAACCCAAACAACTATGGCATTCCTAAGAGTATAGATCCCTGTTTTTTCAAATGACAGCAGAAAAATTATTCTTTTGAAATACCAAGAAAAATAGTATTACTAAAATATTGGTAGCACTAGAAAAAGAAAAGAGAAAGAAAATGATAGACAATCATTGAGCACTTTACAAACACTGCCTCATTTATGCCTGCATCGGTGCTGGTAATAGGTGCTACCATCTCAGTTCACAGGTAATTGTGGCTTGGTGAGGTGATGTCACCTTCAAACTGTGACCCAGATCCTAGGAGAATTCAATTAAAATTTGAATTTGGGTCACTTTTTACCCTATATTCTTGGCATGTGTTTATGTGCATGTGTGTATGTTTTTTATCATTTGAAGTATTTTAACAAAACTTATTCTCTCATAAGCCTTAGAAATACTAGATATTAACCTGTTAGCCTTTTTTTCTTTCTCACAGAATATTAATCTTAAACATGAAAAGGAGTATAAACTGCACATCAAGGAACCAAAATTGTTCAATTTGGTTAACCCTATTGTGTGTTCCTCTATAGTTTATTCTCCTCAACTTTCAATACACTGAAAAATCTTGCTGATAAAATACAAGCTGTGAATAATGGAATTCAACGTTATTCTTTAGCTTTTCACACTGTATTGTTGAACACCAAGATTCCAATCTAGTTTTTCCTTCTATCTCCTTTCCCTAGGTGATTTTATTCTTGTCCATGGGTTAAATTACAATGTATATGGGCCTGTTTTCAAAT
>NW_007729092.1:0-76024 GCF_000696425.1 Galeopterus variegatus
GGTAAATGAGGGCTGGCCCGGTGGTGCACTGGAGAGTGCGCCACTTGGGAGTGCGGCGGCGCTCCCGCTGAGGGTTCGGATCCCATGTGGAGACTGGTTCCCGCTCACTGGCTGAGTATGGTGCGGGCGCAACACTGAGGGTTGCGATCGCGTTGCCAGTCCCCGGTACGGGCGCGACACTGAGGGTTGCGATCCCGTTACTGGTCAGTAAAAAAGACAAAAAGGAAAAAAAAAAAAAAGAAAACCACCAAACCACAAGGACAAACATTGAGAGGAAGAAAGGAACAAAGGATACACAAAGTGGCGCACTGCTACAGTGCGCTGCTTGGGAAGCGCGGCGGCGCTCCTGCCGAGGGTTTGGATCCCACATGCAGACCGGCCGCTCACTGGCTAAGCGGGGAGCGGGGGCAACACCGAGGGTTGCGATCCATTGCCGGTCACGAAAAAAGACAAAAAGACAAAAAAAAAAAAAAAAAAAAAAAAAAAAAAAAAAAAAAAAAAAAAATTGGAAAGCAACTAAAAAAATGACAGGAGTAAGACCTCACATATCAATAATAACCTTGAATGTAAATGGATAAAATACTCCAATTAAAACTCGTAGATGGGCTGAATGGATTAAACAAAAGCAAAAACAAAAACATGTCCAACCTATATGTTTCCTGCAAGAAACCCACCTTACCTACAAAGACACACATAGACTGAAAGTAAAGGGATGGAAAAACGTTCCATGCAAATGGAAAACAAAACCAAGCAGGAGTAGGTATACTTATATCAGATAAAAGAGACTTTAAATCAAAATCTATACTAAGAGACAAAGAAAAGCATTTAATCTAACTGCTGCAGAATGCACATTCTTTTCATCAGCACATGGAACAATCACTAGGACTGACCATACATTTATCCACAAAATAAATCTCAACAAACTGAAAAAAAAAAAAAATGAAATTACATCAAGTATTTTTTGTGACTATAATGGAATAAAACTAGATATCAATAACAAGAGAAACTTGTGAAACTACATAATATCAATAACAAGAGAAACTTGTGAAACTACATAAATACATGAAAATTAAACAACATACTCTTGAACAACCAATGGATCAAAGAAGAGATTAAGAAAGCAATAAAAAATTTCTTAAAACTAGTGAAGACAGAAACACAACTTGCCAAAAGCTATGAGATAGAGCCAAAGCAGTATTAAGAGGAAAGTTTATAGAATAAATGTGTACATCAGGAAAAAAAAAAAAGATTTCAAATAAACAGCCTAACAATGCACCTCAAGAAAATAGAAAAGCAAGAACAAACTAAACCAAAATAGGTAGAAGGAAAGAAATACTCAAAATCAGTGGAGAAATAAATGAAATTGAGGCTAAAAATGCAATACAAAAAAATCAATCAAATGAAAAGCTGGTTCTTTGAAAAGATAAAATTGACAAACCATTAGCCAGACTAACCAAGAAAAAAAAGAGAAAAGATCCAAATAAATAAAATCAAAGATGCAAATGGAGACATTACAACAGATAGCACTGGAACACAAAGGATCATCAGAAACTATTATGAACAACTATTTGCCAATAAATATGAAAACCCAGAGTAAATGGATAGATTCCTGGACACAAGTGCCCTACTGAGACTGAACCAAGAAGAAATAGCAAACCTAAATAGACCAATAACAAGTAATGATATAAAATTAGTAATAAAAATTCTCCAAACAAACAAAATCCCAGGGAAAGATGGCTTTCATGCTGAATTATACAAAACATTTAAAGAAGAATTAATACCAATACTTCTTAAATGATTTCCAAAAAATTGAAGTGGATTGGATTCTTCCAAACTTATACCATGAGGCTACCATTATCCTAAACCAAAAACAGGGAAAGACACAACAAAAAAAGAAAACTACAGACCAGTATCCCTAATGAACACAGATGAAAAAATCCTCAACAAAATACTAGCAAGCTGAATCCAACAGTACATCAAAAAGATTAGATAACATGATCAAATGGGATTTATCCCAGGGATGCAATGATGTTTCAACACATGCAAATCAATAAACGTAATACATCACATCAACAGAATGAAAGAGAAAAACCATATGATCATCTTGATAGATGCAGAAAAAGTATTTGATAAAATTCAGCATCCCATCATGATAAAGACTGTCAAAAAATTAGGTATAAGGGAAAGTATCTTTATATGACAAAGGCTTTATATGACAAGCCCACAGTTAACATCATACCAAACAGGGAAAGGCTGAAAACTTTACTCCTAAGAAGTGGAACAAGACAATGATGCCCACTGTCACCACTTCTGTTCAGCATAGTCCTGGAAGTCGTAGCCAAAGCAATTAGGCAAGAGAAAGAAATAAAGTGTATCCAAATTGGAAAGGAGGAATTCAAGTTGTCCCTGTTTGCAAATGATATGATTTTAAATAGAAAGAAAACAAAGACTACCAAAAAACTCCTAGACCTGATAAATTCAGTAAAGTTGCAAGATACAAAATCAACATATCAACATATAAAAATCAGTAGCATTTCTGTATACCAACAATGAACTAGCAGAAAAAATAATCAAGAATGCTATCCCATTTACAATAGTGACAACAGCAAAAAATCAAATACCTAGAAATAAATTTAACCAAGGAGGTGAAAGATATCTACAATAAAAACTATAAAATGCTAATCAAAGAAATTAAAGCAGATACAAAAATGTGGATAGATATCCCATGCTCATGGATTAGAAGAATCAGTATCATCAAAATGACCATACTACCTGAAATGATTCCATGCAATCCCCATCAAACTACTAATGACATACTTCACAGAAACAGAAAAATAATTTGAAATTTATATGGAACAACAAGAGACCCTAAATAGCCAAAGCAATCCCAAGGAAAAAGAACAAAGTGTGGAGGGGTATCACACTCCCTGACTTCAAAATATCCTACAAAGTGATAGTAATCAAAACAGCATGGTGCTGGCACAAAAGTAGACACATAGACAAATGGAACAGAATAGAGAATTCAGAAATAAATCCATATACCTACAGCCAACTAATTTTTGACAAATGAGCTAAGAACGTACATCAAGGAAAGGACATTTCCTTCAATAAATGGTGCTGGGAAAATTGGAGATCCATATGCAGAAGAACAAAACCACACCTCTATCTCTCACTATATACCCAAATCAACTCAAAATAGATTAAAGAGTTAAATATAAGATCAAAAAATATAAAAATTCTAGAAGAAAACATAGGGGAAACACTTCAGGACATAGGTCTGAGCAAAGACTTCATGAATAATACTTCAGAAGCACAGGGAATGAAAGCAAAAATTAACAAATGAGATTTTTATCAAACTAAAAATCTTCTGTACAGCAAAGGAAACAATCAACAGAGTGAAAATACAAGTTGCAGAATGGGATAAGATATTTTAAAACTATGTACCCAACAAGGGATTAATATCAAGAATATATAAAGAACTCAGCTCAATAGTAAAAAGAAAAAAAATTGATTAAAAAATGGGTTAAGGAATAGAATAGACATTTTCTGAAAGAAGACATACAAATGGCCAACAGGCATATAAAATGCTCAACATTGCTAATCATCAGAGAAGTGAAAATGAAAAACACAATGAGATATCACCTCACTCCAGTTAGAATGGCTTTTATCGAAAAGACAGAAAATTACAAATTCTGGTGAGGATACAGAGAAAGGAGAAGTCTTGTACATTTTTGGTGGGAATGTAAATTATTACAGCCACTATGAAAAACAGTTCAGAGATTTCTCAGACAACCACAGATAGAACAACCATATGATCCAGCAATTCTACCTTTGGATATATATTTGAGTATATATCAAAGGAATGGAAATCAACAAGTTGAAGGACACCTGCACTCCCATGTTTATTGGTTTATCATAGTAGCCAAGAGTTGGAACCAACCTAAGTGCCCTTCCACAGATGATTGGATAAAGAAAATGTAATGTATATACACAATGGACTACTACTCAGCTATAAAAAGAATGAAATTCTGCCATTGCAGCAACATGGATAAGCTCAGAGAAAATTAAGTTAAGTGAAATAAACCAGGCATAGAGAGAAATACCACAAGTTCTCACTCAGGTAGAAGCTAAAAACATTGATCTCATAGAAGTAGGATAATGGTTATTAGAAACCGGTGGAGGGAAGGGCGTGGGGGGTTAGGGAGATGGTGGTCAGTGAATACAAAATATTAGAGAGATACGATGAATGGGGTCTAGGGTTCTATAGTAATATAGGGAGACTACAAGTTACAATAAAGACCTGTGAATCTTTGAATACAAGATTATGTTGAATGTTCCTAACAAAGAATAATGACAAATATTTGAGGTGATGGATATACTAAGCACCCCGATATGGTCACTGAACACAGTATGAATATACACAATTATCATATTGTACTCCATAAATATATACAATTATCATGGGTCTATTAAGAAAAAAAAATTTACAAGAGAAATAAAGAGTAGAATAGTAATTACCAGAGGCAGGGAAAGAGAGGAGGAAGGGGGGCCAGGAAAAGATTGGTAGACTGGCACAAAGTTACAAAGTTACAGTTAGATAGGAAGTATAAGTTCTGGTTCCCTAGGGTGACAACAGCTAATAATTTTGGATTGTATATTTCAAGACAGCCAGAAAAGAGGATATTAAATGTTATAACCACAAAGAAATGATAAATGTTTAGCTGATAGATGTGCTAACTATCCTGATTAGATCATTACACGATATATGCATGTACTGAAACAACAAAGTGAACCCCATAAACATGAACAATGAAAAAAAAATAAAAATTAACAACAAAAAGATTGATGATGATTTTATTCCAGTCATCTGTAATCTCATCATATTTTCCATTGACTTGTAAACTTTTGATTATAGAAAGAGGTGTGACTAAAACTCCCCTAAAAATTTATTTCTCTTTGAGATTTTTTCATTTCAATCAATATTGGCTTTATATATATTTATGTTAATAGGCATAGAAGTTTAGATTTAATTATATTTTCTGTATTAATAGAATAATGTTACTATTTGGTGATCCAATTTAACTCTAATAATGAATTCAGCTTCTAAATCTGTTTCCTGTCAAAATAATATTCTGACACCAGCTATCTTTTCTTTAGGATTAGCCTGACAAACTCTTTCCTTTTCTTTCAAATTTTCTGTTACAATGTTTTAAATGTGTGTGGAAGGAATTGCTAACTGTTCAACAAAGCCTAAGTTTTCCTTCTTTTCCTCTGTACATACGTAAAAACTATTTACATATAGATTACATTTCTCACTTCTCTTACAGATGGTGGAAACATTTGAGCAAGTTCTGGCCATGGGAATTTCAGTAGAAGTGATCTATTTCTAGGCCCATAAAATCCTTTCACCTTGCAGCATTTCTTCATGATCTGTTTCCTTCTGGCTGCTGGGGTAAAGATGAAACAAGGAATTGCACTGGAAGTCACATGATGAAGATCACAGAGACTGGATAGCTGAAATTCCTGGATAACTGCGTGGGAGGGCTTTTTATCCTCCTTGTGGTGTTATATGAGGAAGAAATAAATGTTTATTGAGTTTGAATTATTGTGTCTCTATGTTGCAGCAGTGAGCTTACCCTAATACAGAGATCAAAGAAGGACACTTTAGGGAGGTGACAGTAGGCAGTGATTTGAAGAATAATTAAGTTTTCTTGCTTCGCTGGATGTGGTATGGGTGGGATAGAGAGGGATCTTTCCAGAATTGACCTTTCGAACTTTATGGACTTAACTCTTATTCCCATATGTGAACCCTGTGATCTAGTCAAACTAGTGTATTTTTGATCATTGAACATATCACTGCTGGTGCTTGCTGTGTATGTCTCATTCTCTAATATCAATTTTCCATATACCTTTCCAAGTGTAGTTCAAATGCCACCTTTTCAATGAGGCCAATAAAATTGACCTAACATTGACTTTCTTTTTATCTCCTCAATTTTGACAAATTGAATCTTTTATTGGAAAACATAACTCAGGAGATCAAACTTCATAAAAAGAAATTAACTTAGAATAGTATATATAGTACTATGCATGGTAAAAAAAATGATTAATTGTTTTAAATACATTAGCTAATGTCAAAATAGTGCCTTGCATATAGTAAGCTCTCAACTAATATTGGTCAGGAGAATAATAATATTAAACGAAGTTTTGCAATTAACTGGTGAATGAATCAGCATAGAAACACCTAAAGACACAGAATATATCAGCCATCCTACATATATCTCTTCCTGCCCACATCTCTTTCCCACTGGGGGAAAATTTACCTTTATTTTTTAATAATCATTTCATTGCTTTTCTTTATAGTTTAACCACTGTACTAGTCCATTTCTGTTGATTATAATAGAATACCTGAAACTGGGTAATTTATAAAGAAATGAAACATTTCTTACAGTTTCAGAGGCTAGGAAGTCCTCAGTCCAGGGGGCGCATTTGGTAAGGATCTTCTTCTGGGTGGGAACTCTCCACAGCGTCCCCGGTGATGCAGGCTATAATATGGCAAGAATGCCCGGAGCTCTCTCATGTGCTCTGCTTATAAAGCTACCATTTCACACCCATGATAACTTATTACTCCATGAATGGATTAATCCATTCATAAAGGCATAGTCCTTGTGATTCGATCACCTCTTAAAGGTCCCACCTTTCACACACTGTAATCGGATTTCCGACCCTATTAACACTGTTACAGTGGTGATCAATATTTCAATACATGAACTTTTGCAGGACACACACATTTGACCCATAGCAGCCATCTATGTGTGCATACTAAACAACACAACTTTGTTTCATCTGTTCTTGAGCATCATATAAATGAAACCATATTGTCTATATACTTCTGTGACTTATTTTGTTCATTCAACATATGATATTCATTGTATTCAGCAGTGGTTTGTTCAATGATGTATAGCATTCTATTTTATGCTGTTATATTTTCCCCCCACTCTACTTTTTATGGCTATTTGGGTTGTTTCCAGTTTGGAACTATTACAAAGACTGTGGCAATATACATTCTTTTACATGTCCTTTGGTGCACATGTTCAAGAGTTCTCCTATAAATATACCTAGGATGAGAATTGCAGGGTCATAAGCTATGAATATTTTCAAATTTGCTGGATAATGTTAAATAATTTTCCAAAGGGATTGTACCAAATGACACTCATACTTGAAGCTCATAAGAGGTTGAATGGTTAAACTTCTGAATTTATTAAATCAGTTAAGTGTGAAATTGGTTTAATTCCCATTTTTTAAAATAAATTGTGAGATAAAGCATCTTTTTACGTATTTCCTCTTTTTGAAATATTTATTAAGATCTTTCACCCTTTCATATTGAGTCATTCAGCATATCTTTTGATTTATACGTAAATACACATATATATGCATACATCTGTGTATGTATATATGTATGTATATGTGTTGCGGGTACTAGTCCTTTGTCAGTTAAATATCATGCAAATGTATTCTCCAGCTTTACAGTTTCTCTTATTTTTCTTGATTGTGTATTTTGATGAATAGAAATTCTTAAGGTGGCAAATTTAGCTTTTTTTGGTCTTATTTAAGAATTCTTTCCAGGCCACATAATCATGAAGATATTTACTTGTATTATCTTTAAAAAATTTATGGTTTTTCACTTGCATTTAGTTCTCTAATTTATCTAACATTAATTTTTGTTGATGGGGTAAGGTAGAGATTTAATTAATATTTTACCATATGGATTAAAAATAACCTAGTAACATTTACTCAAAGAAAACTCTGTCCTTGTCTCATTAATCTGCAATGCTTATTTAACAAATATTTACATATGCATGGTTTTTTTTCTGGACTCTATTCTGTTAAATTGTTTCATTTGTTTCTATTGCTGTGCCAATAGCTACACTGTCTTAATTAATGAAAATAATAAACCATGTCTTCCTAATTGTTCTTCTTTTTAAAGTGCATTTTAACTGTTTTTCTCCTTTGCCTTTCCATATAAATTTCAAAATATGTTTTTCAAGTTGACAAAAATCCTGAGAATTTTTTATTCAGACTGCAATGAATTTGTAGATTTATGAATTTGGGTAACATTTGGCATCTTTGCCACATTAAATTTTGCAGTCCATTTGTTTTATGTCTTCGTTAAGCAATTTCTTTTTTTAATGTAAGGAATTATGTCTCTATTTATTAAAGAATTTATCAGAGAATCTACATGTTAGGAAGTGTGTGTGTCTGTGTGTGGGCAGGGATGTATGTGTGTGACAGGCAAACTTTCTAGAGCATATTTTCATTTTCTATTCTCAGATAATAGAAAAACCTCTACTTTATTGCTTTTGGCCTCTCTCTTCACCCACTTAATAGCTCTTCATTTTGGCAGAGTTGCTGTTTTTATTAGGTTGTGTTTTATTATGGGAATGGCTCTGTGTTGAAGGCTTGTGCTCACATGTGTCATGGTCTCTTTACCACATCCTCCTTGTTTCTGATGAATCAGATTGCCATTATTTTTCTCTGTTCAGCCCCCTTTTTATGAAGTTCATTGAGCAAATAGATTTACTGCTCTGCTGGCCCATGAGTAAAAGAAGCCTCAACTGAATTTCTGCTTAAGCCACATTCTCCATATCAGCTTCTACGAAGCAGCCCTGTATTTGTAGGATTACTGGATGCCTGCCCAGCCACTGTTTCGTTCTCTACCTTCCTCCCTGTTTGGCCATTACTCATATGCATAGAGAAGTCCAGAGAATAAAGGAACGGTAAAATTCAAGAACTAAACTCCCCCCATTCAATGCTGGGTTTGCAAAGTCTTTTACATCTATTTCACAAAGAGAGTTGTACCTTCCTATGGTGATTGCCCCTAATAACATTATTATTTTTATTTAAAAATTTTTTTTTATTGAAATAAAAATATGACATTCTTTTTTTCTTCTGAACATTAATATTACCTGATATTTTTTAGGCCTAAGTGTGAAGATAATAGCTAAGCATTATCAGATGAGTGAGCACATCAGGGCACATGTTTTTTCAAAATTACACCATACTGAGTCTATTTTCCAGATGCCGTTAGTGTGAGTGAATATGAAAGAAGTAATGATAATAAGAATTGTTAAAATATGTATCTTTTTAACAGTTTTTGAATCACTTAAGTATGCATTATGTCATTTGATCATCACCGACTATTTATGTAGGTAAGGCAGATTTTTAAAATCCATTTTATTTCAATTGATCAAAGGATAGAGATTAGTTTCCGAGTTACTCAGGTCAAGAGCAGTGCCCACTGTGATTTATAAATGGCATAGACAAACACTTCAGAATTTTAGGGTTGATAAATTATAAAGTTATATTTTGAATATAGTTTCTGGTTGGCTCAAGGAACAGTGCAAATTAATAGAAAGTACATGGACTTTGGGGTCAGACACATGTGCGTTTCAGCTCAGCCATCTATTAACTGTTTGACCAAGGACAATATATGAACTTCCCTGAGCCTTACTTTCTTCATCGATACAACGTGTCTGGCAGTATCTAGATCCTTAGATTTGTTGCATGATTATATTAAAGCCTCTAGCTTGGTGCCTAGCCCTTGGAAGAGTTTTAATAAACTGTATCAATTATTGTAATAATTAAGGCTTTAAAACTAAAACGGAAGTCAAATAAAAATTAAGGCTCTATATACATATTATAATATGTAATATTAGAAAAATATTTACTCCAAACTTGAATTTGAAATGTCAATTGTTTCTGCTTGGGCAAATTTTCATTTCCTTCTGCATTAAAGAACATCTATTTTGTGATATGTCTATTTGATGGAGTCAATAGAGGCTTCATGGCTCAGAGGGAAAAATAATCATCAGTAAGGGATGCTGTGATATGTTTCCCAGATCCCTGTTCAATGTTGAAGAGCTTGTTAGCCTAATTGCTGGAATTTCTTAGGTGTCATCCTTTGCTGGAGAGAGAGACGCTTCTCCCAAAGTCACACCTCTTTCACTTCTTTCTTTTTTTTTTTTTTTTCCTTTTTGTCTTTTTTACTGACCAGTAACGGGATTGCAACCCTTGGTGTCACGCCCGTACCGGGGACGGCAACGGGATCGCAACCCTCGTGTTGCGCCCGCACCGCGCTCAGCCAGTGAGCGGGCACCGGTCTCCACATGGGATCCGAACCCTCGGCAGGAGCGCCGCCACGCTCCCAAGCAGCGCACTCTCCAGTGCGCCACCGGCCCTTTCACTTCTTTCTTGAGGGTAACTTACATCCAATGACTGGTCAATTTGAGAACATAAAGACTCGGCTTCCTTACCACAGTGTGAGACAGATCTTAAGGACCATCCCGACTTTAGAACTACCTGTAGCATTTGGCACTGACTATTGTTCAGACTCCGTTTCATCCAAACTTTTCCCCACTGCCTGATCTTGCTTCTGTCCCTCCCCTTCCACAGGTGTTGATTTTTAGAACATTTCTCAATACATTTTCTGAATGCCAGTCTGTATCTCAGAGCATGCTTCCCAGGCATCTCAATCTGCAGTACAGTCTAACTCTAGTTTTCTGTAGCTTTCTGAGTCAGATATTCATGTTAAGATTAGCCCTAATATATACTGATTGATAAATTTGGAGGACTCAAGCTAGCTTAATATCATTCTCATCAGATGCCATGTTTTACAAAGGTGAGCACAAGACCTGTGCTTGATTTCTCAGGTTGTTGTTTTATTGATAATATATTCACCCCTTAGTAATAAAATTTTGAGATAATAGCTAATACCACTTAGGTAATGTAAGAGGATGGCAGGGTGGAGGGCTGGAAAAGCAGGAGACATGGAGACATAAATTAGGAGATGCAGAAAGAGATGGGGTGCTTTTATGAAACAAGCAACTCCTACATTGCCCTGGCATTACATAAAGTCTAAAATGTTTTCCAGGAGTTGAGTCCTCACAATGTACTCCTTTTCTCTTTCCTCTAATATGCTCTCATCTACAGCAGTAGAAAATGCTCAAGAAAGCTGCCCTGAGAGAGCAAACATTATTTTGCTGTAGTTTTAAAGAGTTTTCATAGCATAAACTGTATCCAGGTAATCAGCTATGGATAGAAAGATAAAAAAAGACACAGAAATACACTTTCTTCAGGTCTGGAGATGGAAGACGTGGATTTTTTAGTCAAATATTACTTGAACACCTCCAGGCTACCCTGGAGCATCTCTTTTCTATAGCGCTCTTCAAGTTGGAGAATATGGACGTACTTGTGTACAAATATGTGTACAGCTACAGGAAAATCATCTTCCCATGCTGTGAATATTTCTGAAAGATTTGGAAAACAACAACTTTTAATTCTGTATTAATATTTCGTCATATAGTACTTTCATAAGCAAAATTATAAGATTATAACTATTCTATTTCGGTGAAATTCCATTTTGTCTCAAAACCTGAAGCTTAGAAACCGCTAATGTATAGGCAGTGACTGTACAAATATGGTAGTTTTGTGTTATGGAAAAACCTTGTGCCGTTATGACCAAGGCAATGTAAACAGGACCAGATAATGCACCAAGCTCAAAATATGCTAACATCACCAGTCTTTAGACTGATGTATAAGAAGGAAATACAGAGAAGAATGAAGTATATGAAAATACACACAATTTGTTGGAAAAATTAGCTTCCTCAGATCAGTTAAATATCTTGTTAATTAAATATGTCTGTGAAGACACATTAATTTGCACCATGCTTAATGATAAAAAAAAAAAAAACAAACAAACTTGTGAACACATTTTGGCAACCAATGTGTGATTTTTATAAAGCATCACTGGGAAAAAAATGTATTTAATGGATATGTGCACAGATGGAACTAAATCATGACAGACAAAACACTGGGTCATGCAAATGTACCTGCACCCACTTCTTTATCCACTACAAATCAGTAAGAAAATCAAAAGGAAACCTCTTTATAGCAGTTTGTTTATTAAGGCAGCAAAATGGTAAATATTGTTAAAATGATTTCTTTAAAAACATATATAAAACTTCACATTTACCTTATTAATATATAATATATACAATTATTATTTGTCAATTAAAAATAAAATACATTTTAGAAAAGAAAAAAAGATTCTTCATATTTAATCAAACATGTAATCAAATAGGAATCAACTCTTTTGGATCCTTCTATAAATATGACAGTGAAGCTGTTTATCAATTTTCAAGTTTATGTCTTAATATCTATTTTTTCTTTGTTGAAGGAAAAGGCACTCTAAAAAGGGTAAAAATCTGTCTACATGAATTACTTCATTGTTAACTTTATTGAAGACTGAATCACAATATTTGCTTATATAGCGATTTTTTTTTCAAGGCTGAATACTTACAATCAATTAACTGCAAGGCAAAAATCGAATGATTTAACTGCAAACAACAAAACGGTTGCCATGAAAATGATGTTTGTTACTTGGATTGTAAGTTAATTATTGAGAAAATGAGTCATTTAAGATTTTTAGCTCATTTGCATGGAATGAAAATGAGAATATTAACAGTAAAAAACATCAACAGCAGTCTTTCATTTTACTGAAAAAAACTTTATATTTTTCCTGGAGACAGTTAAAGAGCCTGACCAGTGGAATTATTGAAATTATCACTAACAAAACCCCCCAAACATTGTACTCTCCTGCTTCTTTAGTGGATTTCTGGAAGTATTCCCTCAGGATAATTGACAAAGTTCATAAAAAGAGGAAAAAATGTTGTCAATTTGTTCCTTTATTAGGTAAGGATGAAGTCTCATAAAACATGACCCTGAGACAAACAAGGGAAAGTGTGTAGAAAATATCAACTCCGTTGCAATTCAAACTAAGTTTCCAAAGTTGAAAGATTTAATGCAATAACATATGAATATTGTTTATTATCAATGATATAGATTAACAAAATAGTGTAAGGTGCATTGCTTAGCCAATTGGAAAATAATTAAAACAATTTTGCATTCACTCAACTGATATTTTTATTGGCTGTTCACTAGGTGCTAGGCCTGTGATAGCCACTCAAAATCTGGCAGGAAACAAATGGTCCTTGTCCTCACAGTCATTAAAGCAAGCACAAATGTAATATGAACTATACCGCCAAATTTGCATGAATTTTATAGAAGGAATATGTTTTCAAAGAAATTTAAAGTTTATATAGCACTTCTTCAGGCCATATATCCAGAGCCCCCCTTCCCTTTGTTCTATACTAGGCATAACAAACTTATCCTCTGAGAACTAGTACACAGAGAAACACTGTCCTCTGTTATTTGTTACTTATGTTCTCTACGGTCCCATGTAATTCAGACAGAGTGGTCCTGAGGCCTAGATCTCTTGCATTTCTGAAGGAATGGCATCCCAACTGGCTCTTCAGTTCTTGTCTTTGGTCCTTAGACAAATATCTGTTATTTTTTCTAACACTCTTATCAAAAGCTCCACATTTGTGTCAACTTTTAAAAGATCCTTTTTTAATTTTTAATGTCTCACTTTTCTATTGTCCTAACTGCCCTTAATCACTCATTTAAAAAATTCCTTCATCAAATATATTAGTGAGTGAGCAAAATATTCTTCTTGCCCTCACAGGATTTAAAATGTAAGAGGCGATTTAAAAAAGGGTTATTCAATTACTTGGAGAGTCATTTAGCATATATGCATGGGTTGTTCCATGATTATAGGTTTCTTTTTTTTTTTAATATAGAAGATATTTTTTCCAATAATCAGAAAGTGAGAACTCTGAAAGAGACTGTGTTCTTCCCAATCTGGTTTCCTTGGACAATATCAGCCCAGTTTTTCCCTTAATCCTTTATTTTTCTTGACTTCCATTTTTAGTCTGTATCTTCTAATTTCTAAAATTTTGTTTCATGAAACACCTTTCAACATCCCATTCCATGATAATAATAAGTGGTTGATTATATCTTTTATTCCTGATTTTCTAGCACCAATATGTGTGTGTACATATTTAATATTGTTAAAAATAAATAGAGGCACAGTAAAATTTTAAATAGTTTATTTGAACAGAAAACAATTCGTGAATGGGGCCTTCCAAATTAGAAGTGGTTGGGAGCTTCACTGAGAAAATGCAATGTAGAGGGTTTTATAGAGACAACATAGAAATAACACAATAAATAAATAAGGAAGAAAATATCTGAGTGGTTACAGTTATACGGTTGCCTTATTTGAGCCACCCCATTGGAAAATCTCTGGTTCTATAAGTAGGAGGTTGTTGGTTGCTTCTGATAGGTCGAACTTAAGTTTTTTTTTTCTTTAATATAGGCATTTATAAGAAAAAGCACAAATTAAATTTTGCTTAAGCTTGCAAATCAAGTAAGGTTAAGTTCATCCGTGCAGTGTATCTGGATTTGTCTGCTCAGGGATTCTTCAAGGCTGGTCTCCATTTGAATTTACTTTAACAATATATATAGATTTTAAAAATTATACGTATTTACTAAAAAATAAGGCACATTGTTCATAAATGGGTCTTTTATGGTTCACTTTTCCAATTAGCTCAGGAACTCCTAGTAGGAGAGATCCATGCCTTAGATCTGTATTAAAAGCCCCTCAGTGGGTGGTGTATTTTGAGGCATTTCCATAAAGAAATTAATACTCAATTGGTGAAAAAAGTTTATATGCCCAACTTCTTCATGGGGGAAATATCTCTTTTTGTTTTTTTCCCCTCAAATTAAAGAGTAAACAATAGGTTAGATTCTGAAGTAAGAATGATTGTCAGGGTAGACAGATGAGACTAAAGACAAGGTCAGGAAGAAAAGCTATTTTGTTGGGGGACACGAATCCTCACCAGAGAAGACATTAGTCCCCCATAGGAAAATGGCCTTTATGATTTGTAAAGTGTCAGTCAAGGCAGTTTCAAAGTGGGAGGGAAAATGATTTGAGTAACATCACCAAAATGAGTGCATTGCTTCTGCAGGGACTCTAGCGCTAAAACACATGTGGCTGTGACAGATCTGTTAAAAATATGCTGCCCTTCTCATTTCTTTTGTTAGCACAATTAAACTGTAACACAATGTTTCATTAGGTATGTAAAATGAATAAGTGCTAATGAGAAATTCCAAAAAGGGAAGGTCTATGTGGGAGAGTGACCGGGTGAGGTTTCTTGAGGGAGATGGTGCTTGTCCCACGCCCAGAAGGTTGGAGTTCAGATGGAGACTGGAATACTCCATAGACGGAGGCTCCATTTTCTTCCTTGCCTGCTTTGCATACTGTCACGATTACTCATTACTCCTAAATTATGTGGACTAAAATCAATAGCATATGATATACAAGCGCACATACATTTCCACAATCTCAAAAATGCAGCATGATACAAGTCGGCACTATGAATTTATATTTAACTGACTCTTCAAGACCTGAGTCTCAAAATGTGACTATTAAAAATGCTAATTATACTATTACTAGGAGAAAGATTCATTTGAGAAATAAACTACAATATTCTTTTTAATGGAAAACTGTACATGTTGATTACTATTTAAGGTCAACCTGAAGTAGAGAACAGTGATGAAAATATTTCTTTTGCCTTCCAGTGCTAATTGGATTTGTTCAAGTCTATTTATGTGAACACTCTCACTTATGTTAATATTTATCATTTAAAAACAAGTGTTCAGTAGTGGTTGTTAGGGGATGAGGAGGGGGAAAATTAGGACTGAGTGCTAATAGATAACAGGGTTTTTTTGGGGGGGTGATGGAAATGTTCTAGGATTAGATAATAATGATGGTTGCACAACATAGTGAATATTCTAAAAACCACTTTAGAATGATGAATTTTATGTTATGTGAAATATGTTTAAAAAGCAGCAGCAACAACAACAAAGTGTTACAGTTTAGTACAGTAAAATATTAACTTAATGTACCGTATATGAAAACCGTATAATCCACTTTTGGAAACCATTCAATATCTTACTAGTTGGTATATGTCTCATTTGTTTGGTGAATTATGAACATTAAGACTGTACAGTTTAGTGTCATCAAATGTAATGTGATTGTCCTTTTAGGAAGCCTGGCTTCACACTACATTTATTTTTTATTTACTTTTTATTTAAAGTAAAATGTCTTGAAGGGGAGGAATGCCACTACTTCATATCTCAGGAAGTCATCTCACTTTATACTTAATTGGGAAGATAGAGAACATTTAGTAATTGCTCCCTACTGCTAACCAATGTCTGAAACAGACTTGGCACCTAAGCCTGGACTCACCGCCTCCTCATGTCTTTTTGCCTCACTCTCTCAGTTAAGCTGCTCTTCAGCAACTCTCTTATACCCTTTTCACCTTCTTCCTTCTGATTTGAAACATAAGAAAAGGTTATATGGACTTGCCGCAGTTTCCCACACTAGCCTCATCTCCTGTCACTCCCCCTTGCACTCTGGAGTCCAGCTTCACAGAACTTTTTTCGGTTCCTTGAACATGTACAGTCTCCCATAGAGTCTCCTCTGTCTCTAATCCCTAAGCTTCCTTTCTATTCACCTTTACAAGGCTGATTCCTTCTTATAGATCTCAATTGAGAAATCGATCCCTCAAGTGAGCTTGCCTGATTACCTGTACCTCTCCCTTAACTTCAGTCTAGATTAGGGGGCCAACCCATGGCTCTGGAGATACAGTCCATTTCTCTGCCATTGCTTTAATTATCATATATTTTAATAATTGGCTCACTTGTATGATTTCTTCATAATGTAAGCCTAATGAGAAAAGGGATTCTGACTGTATTCCTCCCAGGCATGTCCTCCTTACCCTACATAATGGATTCTCTCATTCATTCACACATTAGTTAATGTTTATGCAGCTTTTATATATGTCTCAGACACTATTTTTTTTTTTTTCCTTTTTGTCTTTTTCCGTGTCCGGCAACGGATCGCAACCCTCAGTGTTGCCCCCGTACCGGACCGGGGACCAGCAACGGGATTGCAACCCTCGGTGTTGCTCCCACGCCTCACTCAGCCAGTGAGCGGGAACCGGTCTGTATGTGGGATCCGAACCCTCGGGCGGGAGTGCTGCCGCGCTTCCCAAGCGGCGCACTATCCAGTGCGCCACTGGGCCGGCCCCTCAGACACTATTTTAAACATTGTAAATAATAAGATTTCTGGCCTCTTAAAACTTAAATTCTAGTGGAGCGAGATACACAACAAACATGTGAGCAAATAAGCCAATAAATAGCCACACATAGTGATATAAAAAAAGGATGCATCTGGAAGACAGCAGTCTATTTCAAATAAGATTACTGTAGTGGATTGAATTATGTCCCCCCAAACTCATTGAAGCTTGAATTGTCTCCCCCAAGTTTTATGTATTAAAAACTTAGAAACTTAGCCCCCACTGTGAAATCCTATCATGGTAGTTGAAAGGTGGAGCCTTGAAGAGGTGATTAGATTGTAGGACCATGCAGTAGTGAATGGATTAAAAATGGTGGTCAGGGGCGTAGTTCTGAGGGCTTTAAAAGAAGAGAGAGGAGACCATCTCTCTCTCTCTGCACTCTCTGCTTCCACCATCTTGCAATGTGAGACCATTGGGTCACTGTCACTATGACCAGATGGACTTTGGACTTCCTGGCCTCAGAAACTGTAAGCAAAAATTTTGTTTTCTTTATAAATAACCCAGTTTCAGGTATTTTGTTATAAGCAACATAAATGGACTAATGTAATTATTAAGAAAGCCCTCTTTAAGATGATGATTGAACTGAGATAAAAGTAAGAAACGAGCCATGTGAAAATTGGAGATAAGATCCTTGCAGGCATAAAAGAAGCTCAAGAGCAAAGCCCGTAAAATGAGGAATTTGGCATTTTCTACGAGCTGGGAGAAAACCAGTATTGGCAGCATCTGGTGAGCAAGGAGAGAAAGGTATTACAGGAAGAAAAGGGTTCAGGTCATGAGGGACCCACAGATCAGGATAAGGAATTACATTTTTGTTCTATTGCAATTGCAGTCCTTTGTAGAGTTTTAAAGCAGGGGAAATACTTTTTTTTCTTCTTACCCTCCAAAATTTCAGTTTAGATGTTTCTATTTACCTGTCTTCAAGTTCATTGTTGCTTTTCATTGTTAGTCCCTAATTGTCTTTTAAGTGCAACTGGTGAGTTTTTAATCTAAAATATTGTATTATTTTAGTCCTGAATTTCCATTTGGTCTTCTTTTTGTTTATTTAAGTCAACACAATAGAATCATTTGCATACAATTAAGTGCACTTATATTAGGGATGTAATTTGATAAGTTTTAAGAAATACCTGTGTGTGTGTGCATGCATGTGCATGCATGTGCGTGCGTGCGTGCGTGCGTGTGTGTAACTTGATCTGTAATCAAGATCCTGATCATTTCCATAGCTTCCAAAAAGTTCCTTGGTGCTCCTTCTCATGCAATCACCTCCATTCGACCCCATCCACAAGCAACCATTCATTTACTTTCTGTACCTACAGACTGAAAAATTTCTTTTTTTTTCAACAGTTTCATATAAATGGACCCATACAGTATATACTCTTCTTGTCTGATTTCTTTCACTCAGCATAATGATTTTGAGATTCATCCATGCTTTTTCTTGTATCTTTGCTTTATTTTCTTATAAAATTGCTGAATAATTTTCCATTGCTTGAAAACACCACATATTGCTTGTTACCTCTTTCTGGACATTTGAGTTACTTACAGTTTTAGGATATTATGAATAAATAATATATTTGAATAAATAACTTCCATGAATATTCTCATGTGTGAATGTATGTTTTCACTTCTTTTTGGAAAATACTAGTTGTGGATTTGCTGAGTCAAATGGGAATGTAGGCTTAACATTGTAAAAAACTACCAAACTTTTCCAACGTAGGTGCTCTTACCAGCAATGTATAAAAAGTCTAGTTGCCTTGCATCATTGCCAGCACTTGGTGTTGTCAATCTTTTTAAATTTTAGCTATATAACTTATATATAGTGATATCTCATTATGATTTTAAGATGAGTATCTCTTCACGTTCTTATTTGCAATTAGTGTACCTTCTTTACTGAAGTGTCTTTGAGTTCTATCAACTTTTGCCTCATGTAATTTGAAGTTTTGTTATAAAATGCATACATATTTAGAATAGTGATGTCTCATTGATAAATTGAACAGTGATGCTCTTTTTATATTTTTGGTTTTTTCTCTGTTTCATAAAGAAAAGCTTTCTTGCTATGTCTTCAAGTTTACTTATCTTTTCTTATGCAGCAAGTAATCTGCTATTAATCCCATCCAATTATTTTTACTGTAGATGTTGTATTTTTAGTTTCTAGAAGTTTGACTTAGGTCTCTTTTATTCTTCCTTTTTTTGTCTCATGTTCATTTTTCTTCTACCTTCTTGAGCATATAAAACTTATTTACAATAGTTCTTTTAATGTTATTGACTGTGAATTCTACCATCTGTGTCATTTCTGATCTGTTTATATTGATTGATTTTTATCACATTTTCTTGATTTTATTGAATGTCTTGTAATTTTTATTGAATGGCAAATATTGTGAATCATATTTTTGCATTCTGGGTTTTGTTGTATTACTTTAGATATTGTTGGATTAAGTTACTTGTAAATGGTTTGATTCTTTCATGGCTTGCTTTTAAGCTTTTGAAGGGAGTGTTCCGAACAGTCTTTATCATAAGAATAATTGGTCCTACCACTTAGTGAATATTCTTCTAGTACTTTACTTTATTTCCTATTTCTTTAAAAATTGTTTTTACTTTGGTTGGTGGGAGCACAAAATATTTCTGATGCTGTGTGAGCCCTGGGAATTGTTCTGACTATTCCTTTTTGTGTATGTGGTTTCTCTCCTTGGTTTCAGATAGTTGGTTCACATACACGTGCAGATCAATATTCAGCTAAAGACTCAAGAGGACCTTTCTGAAGACCTCTGGTCCTCTTTCTCTAAGCCATTCTCTCTTCTCCAGTACTGTTTCCTGTGAATTGCAGCTACCTATTTGGGTTTCCCTCTCTGCTCTGGTTCTGAATAGCCTTTCAAGATAGTAAGCTGTGCCACTCATACCATCTACCTCATCTTTTCCTTGTCTTACGCACCATTATTCTGTGCTTCCTGTTGTCCAATGTCTCCAAATCATTTTTTCAAATATTTTTTTCCAGTCTCCTAGTTGTTTAAGTTAGGATAGTAAATTTGTTCCCTCCTTACTCCATTACATTAGAGGTAGAAAACTAATATTTCCTTTAATGAGTGTCTAATTTTCCTTTCTTTTCTGTTTTTAGTTATTTCGATTGTCAAATGTCTTTCATTCTTTGTGTGAATATATTAGCTGTAAATTGTGATGTTTTCCTTTAAAAGTAACATATCCTTTGTATTAGTCCATTTCTGTTGCTTATCACAGAATAACTGAAACTAGGTAATTTATAAAGAAATGATACTTATTTCTTACAGTTTGGCGTCTGGGAAGTTCTAGGTCCAGGAAACACATCTGGTGAGGGATTTCTTGGTGGTGATTCTTCTTGGTGTGACTCTCTACAGCAAGCTAACCTGCTTACTTGGTCTCCTCATAAAGGCATCAGAACCACACCCATGATAACTCATTATATCATGAATGGATTAAACCATTCCCAAGGGTGCCGTCCTCATGATCCAATCATCTCTCAAAGGCCCCACATTTCAAATATCATACTTGGATTTCCCACCCTGTTAACACTATTACAATGGTGATGAAGATTCCAGTACATGAACTTTTGGAGGACATTTCATCTGTCCCATGGTACCTTTTCTCTGCTTATTTGAAAGTTCTCTCTCTCTCTCTTTTTATTATTTAATTTTTTTGTTTGTTTGTTTTAAGCATCACACCTCTTTCTTTCCCCAGATAATCCTAAATAAGGGCTTCTTGTATTTATCCTATGGCTTTCTTTGCATTTGTCCTGCATGGGGTTCCATTTGTATCTCTGGATTAATGTCTTTAATAGCTTTTGGGAACTTCACAGCTTTTAATTACTTGAATATTGGTTATGCTCCATTGTGTCTCTCCTCTTTTTCTGGAACTTTAATTGGATTATTATATGGTCTCCCATATAGTTCTTAGGTTCTTTTATGTTTTTCTTTTTCTATTTTATTTTGATTAGGTACTTTCTACTCAGTATTTTTAGATCAGTAATCCTATCTTCTTCCTGTCTGTTCTAGTTTCCATCCACTATATTAGGTTTTAAATTCTAGTTAATTTTCATTTATAGTATTTTAATTGGATCTTTTTCTTGTGTGTGTGAATACCTTTATCTTTTCATCTTTTTCCTTCATCTTTCCTTCTATTTCCTAGAACCCCTTAGTTATAGTTATTTTACAATTATTATCTGATAACTTCAATTCTTGGATTATGTGTTTATATTTTCTCTTGGGCTTCCATCATTTGGTTCCGACTCATAGCATGTCTGGAAATGTTGTATTAAATACCAATCCCTGCACATAAAAAGTTATAAGGTCTCCAACTAATGTTTTCTTCCTCCAGAGAGGGTTCATAATTTTCCTTGTTAGCCAGATAAAATGGGGGTTTATAATCTTAACCAATCTTGGGTTAAGCTGACTCAAGGCTGTGTTGCAAGTTTGCTAAGTCTTCATCTACTTTTGGTTCAGTCCATATTCCTAGAGTGTAGCCCTGCAGGTGCTATGATTAAATGCTTACACATATTTAGGGGAAAGCAGTGCTAGTGGAATGCTTAATTTGGGATCTCATTAGGATCTTGGTCCCTCAAGTCTCCAATATTTGTTTTCCATGTTTCTAGAACTGCAAATGCTCTACTTGTTTCTCTGATTTCTAGAATTGTCCTTCTTACCCTTTCATTTTCGAAACTCCCAGATTCTTTCCCAGTGTCCAGAATTAGGAAATATAGCAAAGGCAAAACACACACACAAAATGTTAGTTCACTTCACCACAGTTCCACTATTTTTAATGATCTTTTCCCCTTAAGACTAGCTAAATCAGTAGCTCCCTGGTACCCTAAAACAGATATTTAAAAAATTTTTGGCTAATACCAATCCCCACAGAAGGTATCCAGATTCCTCAAAGAGATGGCTAATATTGCTGCTGGGATAGATTACAAATGAGATGAAGCTGGAACATCTTGTTATTACAGGAAGTTAGTAAGTACTCAATAAATGTTGAGGGCATGTAATGAGATCTCAGGAGCCAGCTTGAAGGAGCTCCCACTGGCTAAATTTGAGTGATTTGAGCACCCAAATAATAAAGTACAGTAAATTTTTTAAAAACTGTAAAAATAGAAATTTATTAGTCCACACTGATAACAAATAGTAAATCATTAAATACATAGTTGGAGAAAATGGAGAGCTCTTGTTTACAGTGGAATTCTAAGTTCCACACTAAGTAAAATGGAAGGAATTCTAACTATGGTCTGCTTGTTAGCTGCAAGTGAGGAAAACAGCAGTTATACAATGAAAAGAAAATTAGAAACACCTTGATTATGTAATCAAAATTAATATGTTCAATGAGGAAGGATGGATATAGCTTTTCTCCCTTGAGACAGATACCATATAACCTATGCAGTATTCTGGATGAGAATGCATAACCTGATTCTAATCAAGGAAACATCAGACAAGCACAGACGTGAAATATTCTATTTTTAAAATAGAGGAGATTGTATTTTTAAAAAAGATCAATGTCATAAAAGATAAGAAAGCCTGTGGAAAGTTTTGAGATTAGAGACTAAGCATACATGACTGGTACTAGTAAATGCAATACCTAAGTGCACACTGGATACTGTAATTGAAGGGAAACACTTCTAAAATGACATTACTGGGTCAATTGATAAAATTGGAATATGAATGGTAAGTTAGATAACAGTTTGAATTGGTGTTAAAGTAACTGAAATTGATAACTTCACTGTGGTTATATATGAAAATATCCATATTCTTAGAAAATACTAAGAATAAAGGACCATGACATACACACACACACACACACACACACACACACACACACACACACACACATAGATCTATCTATCTATCTATCTATCTATCTATCTATCTATCTATCTATAGAGAGAGAGAGAGCGGGCGGGCACATGCATTGTGATTGGAGCAGATGGAAAGAGCAAGAGAGAAAAAGGAAATGAGGACAGAGAAGAAACAGGTCAGATCACATCGGCTTTGTAAGCCATTACACGGACTTGGGCTTTTGCTCTGCATGAGTTGGGAGGGCATTGTGGAGTTCAGCAGCTCTTATATACCTTTTAAATGATGACTCTTGTTGTTATGTTGTGAACTGATTGTAGAAAGGCAAGAATAAAAACAGGAAAACTAGTTAGAAGACTATGGTCATGACCTAAGCAAGAAATGATGACAGGACAAGATTTATTGCTTTAGAGGTAATGAGAGATAGTCAGATTCTTGGTAAGTTTTGAAGAAAAAACCAGCATATTACTTCTGCATTTAATAAGGAAGTCACTATGGCTGTTTATTGAAACTCTTGTTTAGACAAACAAACATCACAGAGTTGAAACTTTGTAGCTCACAATTTTTACTGGTTCCAGAATGACAGATTTGTTTTATTTGTTACTGTTACTGGAAAGAAAAAAAATCATATGATATTATGTGGTAATTAAAGATAATAATGAAGGTCGAGAAATAAGAATATTAAAATCAAGGCAAGATAAAGCAAATAATATGAGTACTTCTAAAAATAAAATATTTTAAATTAACTTTTGGTTTCTTTATGTTTTATATTGTTTGTATTTGTCAACCCCACAAGAGAAAGTTTGTTAAATTAAGGAAGTTTTCTATAACATGAAGAAATAAGGCTTTTAAATTTAATTGTTATATAGATCACACAAAAAGCCACAAGTATGGCTAATATTGTGTAGATGTGTTAAAAATAAAACCACAATAGTAAAGCATTAAACAAGGGTAATTGCTTTCTTGTGGCAAACAGTTTGAAATAGAGAAAATGGGCATACATCTATTTCAAAGATTACCAGGGCACAGCAATTACTATGGAGATATAAACCTACATTTCATTACCAATGCATCTGACCAAATATCACTTCTGAAGAAATATTATGTACAAAGTCCAGATCAGGTTGAGGATGATAAAACATTATAAATGATAATTAGTTCACCAGGTTTGGTCTTAATGATAAAGGCATGCAAGCAGTGTAGTGGAGAGAGAAGTACAAGATCAGAAAGCCTGAACACTAATTGTAGCCCACTGCCATACTGGTGAATGTTTAACAATCAGCTTACTGGGGAAAAAAAAAAAACCCTGAATAACAAAAACCCCACTGATTTGTAATGTTGGTAGACTTCTGTGGTGTAAATATCCCTCTGTGGCTGATTTCAATCTACTAACCTAATGTCACTGAAAGCAGAGTTGAAAAGAGATGTGCCACTTAACCCTTGCAAGCCACTGTAAGTCAGCTCCAGCATGTCACTTCCTAGACTTAGTATCAAATGGTCATGAAATTTTGAATAACTCATGTAAAAGCTCTAAATCTGAGTTTCCTCACTTCTAAAATCAAGAGGCAAGGCTAATTGTTGTATAACACCCTTACACCATCTCCAGACTTCTCATTCTCTTTAAAAGTTGGTGGCAAGATAATTTTTGTCTATTTCTTTTTTTTGTCTCATGGCTGGCTGGCACAGTGATAGAACCCTGGACCTTGGTGTTATCAGTACCATACTCTAACCAACTGAGCTAACTGGCCAGACTGATTTTGTCTTCTTAAATAAAATGCATAGCCCCTATTTTTAAAACTGTATATAAAGCTACATGTGGAAGTAATGGGTCATAATCCACTTTTCCATTAATTGCTGTTTTAAATACATCTTATCTTTAAACAGAGACAGATTTGGCAACGTCATGTAGAAGAACTTTATTAGATAGGTAAGGGTAAAGTAGTGCTAATTAAATAAAACTCTTAATTCCAATTGCCACACAATTAATTATAATAATGTAGAAAAGTGTCTTCTTGGTAGTAGAAACTATAGTTTTTGTTACATTCTTCATACAACCTAATTCTGTGCCATATTGTAGTGAGCTTTTGAGATTCTACCTGATGATTCTTACCTTCTAATATTCATACTCTTGTGTAATTTTGTTCTTTGAGTATGGGGTAGAACTCATGTCTCACTTCTAGTGGGTAGAATTCAGCTAAAGTGTTGGATGTTACTTCTACAATTAGGTTACAAAAATACTATGACTTACATCTTGCAAACCCCCCCTTGCTCTATTGCCGGCTCTCTTAGGGAAGCATTCAGACAACTCCAGACTCAGCCGTCTTTACTGAAACTTCACAAGGGACCCTGATACAGAGAATCACCCAAATAATCCTGTCCTAGATTCTGAAATTCAGAAATTGAATGTTTGTTTCAAGATGCTAAGGTTTAGCAAACAGCAATAAAAAACTAATACAGGAGGGAAGAAGGAATATGTCTGAAATTGAAACGCAGGAGCTCTCTTAGGGCTTTTCTTAGTATTTCCATGTACTCTGATAAAAGTAAATGAACAAGCACAGCAACCCAATATACACAGAAGCACTAATGACACAGTCTCTTCATGAGTGAAGGTTTGGGTCACCCCACAAGGCAAGAAACTTTAACCCTTGGAGGTGCTTCCTAAGAGCGAAGAGTATGTGGAATGGGTAGTGGAAGAAGGTCATTATAAGTACTATGACCATGAGATCAATTGTAGAAACAAGGTTTATAATAGCTATGTGTATTATATTTTTTCCATATTTTTAAATAAATGTACTTATATAAATATTAATAAAAACATTTTACCTCCCTCCCTCTGTCCCATTTTTTTTACCATCTAAAGTAAGATGTTTTAATAGCAGTTAACCTTTTATCTCAGTATTTGATTTACATGATTTCAAAGGTAGACTAACTCAGCTAGAAAAATGAATAAATATTACCCAAATGAAAATAAATGATATTTTTTCTTCTTTTAGGGAGAGAGTTAGTATGGTTTTGTTTGTTCGTGGCATCATAGATGCATGGCAGAAACAAGACTTTGCTTGTGTCTTTATCTGAAATTTGAGTGTGATTTTAAGAGATATATGGATACCATGGTGATGAGGAATGGACTGTAGTAACTCTGTACTGTGTCAACTTGGCTAAGCTGAATGATGTTTCTAAGAATTTCCTTCCCTATATGTTTCTGATTAGTGTTGGCCACAAGAAAATTTTGGGTGAGATTTGGAAGGTAGAAGTGAAACAGTAGACATTTTTGTTCACTGAAGTTTGATGTAGGGCAAATCTTGTATTTGATGCATGTTTTTGAGTATCTGAATAGCAGCTGGACCTACAGGTCATACTAGTTCCATAGGATTTCTTTCTCCAATTTTCTTAAATCCTTGGTCATTTTCTAGTGTGATTGCATGACAAGTGCCAACTTTTCCTGTATGTAATCCATGGCATTGATGAGGAGATACAAACAAGGGATAGATGGATGCAGTTTCCAGGTTATTCCTTGTGGGTTTCAGTTGTTACTTCTGTCCCCAACTTCATGTCTATCTTTCTTTCTCAACCTCCTGCACCATGAATCCAGAATCAGCTCTAGAAGAGAAGAAATAACTGAACCAAGAGTGTTTCACCAGCTCCTACAATTGCATGAGGTCAAATTCCTATGATAAATGCCTTATTCTAAGTCATTCCTAGTGGTTCTGATTCTCTGAAATATGTACCTATAACTGATACATAAATTAAGCTTAGAGGGATGATTTTTCTTTGGTTGACCAACTTATAATAACAGTATTCTACCTTCAAGATCATCCCAAGTCTTATTGCCCATGCTTATCCTGTAATAGTTTTTGATCATTCATACTCCAGCCTTTTCTATGCCATTTATTCAACTGTGGTGCAACCATCTCATCAACAACCAAAATGTGCTCATACTTTCCCTAAAAGGGGAATAAAAATTCCTTTACCTATTTTGGGGTGATGTTGATTCTAGTTTTTTTTTTTGAGGTATGCTATGATATATGACTGGTAAAACAAAACTCATTTTCAAATCAAAGAAACAAAGTCTTGTTCAAAAAAGGATTGCCCAGTCCATTTTCATGTATTGTTTCCTCTATGTTTGCTTCTAGTAGTGTCATAGTTTGGGGTCTTAAATTTAAGTTGTTAATCTATTTTGCATTAATTTTTGTATATGGTGACAGATAGGGGTTTAGTTTTCAATCCTCTGCCTGTGAATATCCTGCTTTCCCAGTACCATTTATTGAAGAGGCTTTCCTTTACCAATGTATATTCTTAACACCTTTGTTAAAACCCAGTAGGCTGTAAATGTGTGGATTTATTTCTAGGCCCTCTACTCTTTTCCATTGGTCTATTTGTTTGTTTTTATGCCAGTACCATGCCATTTTGGTTATTGTAGTTTTATAATATATTTTGAAGTCAGGTAGTGTCATGCTTCCAGTTTTGTTCTTTTTGTTCAAAGTTGCTTTGGCTATATGAGGTCTTTTGTGGTTTCATATAAATTTTAAGATTTTTTTCTATTTCTGTGAAGACTGCTGTTGGTATTTTCATAGTTATTGAACTGAATCTGTTGATTGCTTTGAGTAGTGCATTAGTCAATATTCTGTTGCTCATAATACCTGAAACTGGGTAATGTATAAAGAAAAAGAATTTATTTCTTACAGTTTTGGAGGCTGGGAAGTCCAACATCAAGCAAACATATCTGGTGAGGATCTCCTTCTTGGTGGCAATTCTCTGCAGAGTCCTGTGACAACCAGGGTATCACATGGTGGGAATGACAGGAGTGCTTCCACATGCTCACTTGCTCTGCTCGTATAGCCACCAGTCCACACCCATGATGATCAATAAATGGATAGATTCACTCACAAGGGCATAGTCCTCATGATTCAATCACCTGTTAAAGGATTCACCTTTCAAATACCAATTAGAGATTAAGTTCCAACATTAGCTTGGGGAGACATTCAAACCACAGTAGGTAGTATGGGCATTTTGATGATATTAATTCTGGCAACCCATCTTTCCATTTAGTTATGTATTCTCCAGTTTCTTTCATCAATGTTTTATAGTTTACATTGTAGGGATCTTTTACCTCCTTGGTTAAATTTACTCCTAGATATTTCTTTTCTTTTTTTTTTCTTTTTTGGTAGCTATTGCAAATGGGATTGCTTTCTTGATTGATGTATGGAAATGCTATTAATTTTTGTATGTTGATTTTGTATCTTAGCAACTTTACTGAATTTGTTTATTAACCATAGTAACTTTTTGGTTGATTTTAGGGTTTTCTACATACATGATGATGTCATCTGCAAATAAGGATAGTTTGACTTCCTCCTTTCTAATTTGGATGCCATTTACTGCTTCCTCTTGCCTAAGTGCCCTGTCTAGAACTTCCAGTTCTATGCTGAATAAGAGAACAGGAAGTGGGTACCCTTGTCTTGTTTCAGAACTTCGAGGAAAATCCTTCAATTATTGTCCATTCAGTATGAACTTAGCTGTGAGTTTGTTATATATGGTCTTTATAGTTTGAGGTACATTTATTTATACCTAATTTGTTGAGTATTTTTATCATGAAGAGGAGTTGGATTTCATCAAATGCTTTTTCTGCATCTAATGAAATGATCATATGGTTTTTGTTCTTCAGTCTGTTGATGTGATATATCACATTTTTTGATTAGCATATGTTGAGCCATCCTTGAATCCCTGAAATCAAGGGTTGAATTGTGTCCCCCCAAAAGTTTGTTGTATTGGAGATTTGGTCCCCACTGTGAGAGTGTTAAGAGGGTGGGAAATCCTACTGTGGTAGTCGAAAGGTGGGGCTTTGAGCTGTGATTGGATTGTGACGACTGCACCCTTGGAGATGGATTGATTCATTCTTGGAATAATGGGAGTGGTTCTGGTGGCTTTGAAAAGAGTGTGAATGAGGAAGTTAGTCTCCCTCTGCTCTGCCGTCTGCCATGTTAGAACCCTATGTCACTGTCACCATCAACAAGGCCTTCACCAGATGTTTTCCCCAGATTTTGGATTTCCCAGCCTCTGAAACTGTAAGCAATATATATTGTTTCTTTACAAATTACCAAGTTCTAGGTATTTTGTTATAAGCAGCAGAAACAGACTAACACACCTAGGTTGAATTTCATTTCATCCTGCTGAACGATCTTTTTAATGTATTGTTGGATTCATTTCACTGGTATTTTGTTGAGGATTTTTATATCTGTGATTATTAGGGATATTTGTCTGTAGTTTTTTTTTTATTGTGTCCTTTTCTGATTTTGGTATGAGGTTAATTTTGGCCTTATAGAATGAGTTTGGAAGTATTCCCTCCTCTGACAGATTTTTGGATGAGTGACAAGAATTGTCATCCGTTTTTCTTTAAATATTTGGTGGAATTTGACAGTGTAGCTGTCTGGTACTGGGATTTTCCCTGTCAGCAGGCTATTTATTACTGCTTCGATCTTATTTAGGTTTTCTAATTCTTCATGATTCAACCTTTGTAAATTGTATGAGTGCAGGAATTCATCATAATCAAATTATCAAAAATCAAAGACAAAAAAGAATAATGAAAGCAGCAAGAGAAAAGAAACATGTAACTGTTGACAAAGCCCCAATACACCTTTCAGCAGGTTTTTCAGCAGAAACCCTACAGACCAGGAGAGAGTGGGATGATATATTTTAAGTGCTGAAGGAAAAAGACTATCAACAAAGAATTCTGTATCCAGCAAAACTATTACATGTAAAGGAGAAATAATGACTTTCTCAGACAAACAAAAGCTAAAGGAATTTGCCTCCACTAGACCTGCTCTACAAGAAATGCTAAAGGGAGTTCTCCAAGCTGGAAGAAGATGCTAATGTGTAAGAAGAAAATATTTGAAAGTACAAAGCTCACTTATAAAGTAAGTACACAGACAAATTCAGAATACTCCAGTGCTGTAAAGGTGATGAATAAGCCACTTATATCATTAGTATAAGACTAAAGAATAAACCTATTAAAAATAATAACATATAGGCAATGTTAAAACAAAAAAAATGCCAAAAACGTGTGGGGATGACATCAAAGCATAGAGTCTGCTTAGTTTTTTTTCTTTTCTTGGTGTGCTACACCACACTGTCTCAGGGGAGCAGCTGGGACTGTTTGAAGTGATTCTTCCTCCCATCTGTGGTGGCTTTCTATCTCTTCGTGGGCTCTGTGGGCCTCTGCCTCTTCCCTTAAGTTCTGATGATGCGGGTATGGTAATTTTGTGCTTTACTAGTTGATTTCTTGTCAAGGGGAGTGACACTGGGGATCACATACCCTGACATTTTTGCTACATCTTTTTTCCTTCTGGGTTACCTTAAATCCTAAGAAAAATGTTGAAATTTTTGTACTCTCGTGAATGGATTAATCTATTGATGGGTTAATGGGTGGTCATGGGTGTGATGGGGTTATGATGGCTTTGTAAGAAGAGTGTGTGAGAAGCCTGGCTGTCCTGCTCAGCCTTGTGACACCCTTCATTGCTGTATAAGACCATTACCAGATGTGTTCCCTGGACTTTGGACTTCTTAGCCTCTAAAACTGTAAGAAATAAATTTCATTTCTTTATAAATTACCCAGTTTCAGCCAGTTTCAGGTATTCTTCTTCTTTTTTTAATTGATCATGCATATTCATGGCTACAAAGCTGTTTCAGGTATTCTAAGCAACAGAAACTGACTAATACAGTTTAGCCATCTTATGCAGAACATTTAGTTTTGTTTATTTATTTTTAGCAAAATTAGGAATAATTATTGACATGGATTTGCTACATTGACCAAGTGCAGGGATGTAACAATTGCGGGGTAAAATTCTCCACCTGGGCCGCGGGGGCCTGTGACGCCACCCACTGAGCCTTATGACCTGGCTGCTGGCGGGGGAGGGAAGCCGCAGCCCCGCGCCCCGCCCGGCCTCTTCGGCCGCCGCCGTGGGAATGGAAACATCTGCCCCACGTGCCGAGCTGGCGGCGACAGCGATGCGCCACTCCGGGTCCTCCCGCTCCGATCCTCTGCCGGCGTCCTCGCGAGACGAGCTCGCTGAAATGGCCGCGTCCAGTCAAGGAAACTTTGAGGGGAATTTTAACTCTCTGAACCTTACAGAATTTGATAAAAAGCAGCCATGGTGGCGCAGGCTGTTTGGGCAGGAATCTGCACCATCGGCTGAGAAGTACAGCGTGGCAACCCAGCTGTTAATCGGAGGTGTCACTGGATGGTGCACGGGTTTCATATTCCAGAAGGTTGGCAAGTTGGCTGCAACAGCCGTAGGAGGCGGATTCTTTCTCCTTCAACTTGCGAACCAGACCGGCTACATCAAAGTGGACTGGCAGCGAGTGGAGAAGGACATGAAGCAAGCCAGAGAGCAGCTGAAGATTCGTAGGAGCAACCAGATACATACCGAGGTCAAGAGCAAAGCCGAGGAGGTGGTGTCATTCGTGAAGAAGAATGTCCTAATGACTGGGGGGTTTTTCGGAGGCTTTCTGCTCGGCATGGCATCCTAAGGAGAAGGACTTCACTTTGATTGTTCCCAGTTTTTCCCAGCCAGCAGCCTCCATCATAGGACATCAGGTCTCTCCTCTTCCTCTTCTCCTGTGCCGTCCTCCCTGCTGTGGCAAATCTGAATGGCTTCTTTAGGCATCTGTTGGTACAAGTTAAAACAGCCCTACGATGAGCTTGATAGCGACGGAGGAGACAGTGGGCGTTAGCTGTCCTGCCAGTGCATTCCCCACTTGGCCAATCGGTACGTAGCAAGAATGTTCCTTTGCCCTCTACGTAAGATGCTTATCAGAACACGTTGCAAGATGGCTCACCGTGGACATGAGTGGATCCTCAAAGGTTGTCCATACTGTTGACTCAGAAAAGAAATAAGCACATAGATGCCTTATCATGTGCTGCATGGAAAGGATCTGAATACATTTGCCATTAAGCATGAAAATAAATAAATAAATAAATGAATTCTCCACCTGGATGTTAATGATTTGGAATAATTCTTGCTTTTTCTATTTTATATTGTCTCAACATTAAATTTTTCATCAATAATTATGTATGTTGACTGCATAAAAATTGGGGAATATAGAAAGCGTAAGTTTGATAAAAACCAAACCCCCTCTTACTTCAATTACTCAGTGATAATAAGAATTTGTTTAGTTTTTCCCTTCACCTTTATAATGCACGTGTTTGTGTGTGTGTGTGTATATTTATTTTTTAAAAATGGAATAGCACTATGTTCACAGATTCTATTCATTTATAAGCAATTTTTGTATTATAGAAGTTAAATAGCTGTATAATATTTCACTGTATGGGATTATATTGACTTTATAATAAACCCACATTTTCTATATATTCTTCTACAAAGTTACATATCTTGTAGAATCTCCAAATCCTCATGGAGTATTTTTTACAGTAAAAATGTCTGGTTGTTAAAAATAAATATATATGGAACATAAAAAGAGTCCAACGAGAGATTTGTCAAACTTTCCTCTTGGGCACTAGTATATAACCATTAACTTCTCTTAGTTAATTTGGAGCTTTTTTCTCATTAATTCAAAGCTCTTTGATTTCATTGCTTCCTTTCTCTGTTTTTTTTTTTTTTTTTTTTTTTTTTTTTTTTTTTTTTTTTTCCCCCCACGTATTTAGAAAGTGGTGGGCTAGTATCAGGAACACAACTTTTAGTGATAGTTATAATGGTGCTGAGGAAAGTATATTAAATATTTTGACCATTTTAAAAATCACTAAACCTGCTACATCATAGCAACACACACATACACACATGTGCACAATTGAAAAAGAAAAAATTGCTTTAGTAGGCGTGTGGGAGAGAGTAAACACTGTAACTTTATGTATTTGTAAAAAAAGGAAATTGAACAAAAAAAATTATTTTGTTTGTATATGGTTATAGGTTCTAGTACATGAATATAAGAACAACAAAGTTACATAGCAAGTGTAGAAATAAACCTAAGTATCTCCAAAAAAATTTTAGCTAAAAAACAATGAACCATCTATTAATTTGATAGATTCCACAATAACACTATTCATAGCCCATTTTCATAATCACAGTTTTAGTTGAATTTTTTAGGCAAGCTATTTTAAAAAGATTCTATTATAGGAATACTGTACTATAACAAGGATATTGCTGTTGCTTATGAAATGGTTTAACTACTTGAATTATAGTACTGTATTCCTTTCTGGACCTTACATAACTCTGCCCTAAATAACATGGCATAAATTGTTTTAAAGATTGTTATTTGTTTTACTAGATTATTTCATTTCAACTTTCTTTGTTTTTTAATAAAGGTTACCATATTTAACATTTATCAGGTAATGTTATTCATCATATTGAAAGGAGTTATATCTTTTTATAATTTTATATGACTATAAAGTCTTAAATATAAAATGCATAACATAAAGAAATAAAGTATAAAATGTATTACTATAAAATAGCTAATGTATTATACTATTCAAAAAATGTAAAATTAACAAAATATGAATATATATCACAATTTAGGTAAATTAGATTTCCTGTTCATTTTAAGGCTGTTCAACAAGCCCTGTGTGAGAAATTTCAACTTTAAGTTGTCAATTTCAGGGTAAAGGTGAGGATTTGTATTTGGCAATTTTTTGTCAATTTCTGCTAAGGCTTTTTACATCTTCCTAATGTAAAGTAGCATTTTTACATTTTTTATATACCCTCGTTCACTTATAATTGACAAGTGGCATATCTTAAGCTGACAAAGAAATGCATGAAGAAGATGTCAGAAGATGGAAATCGTTACAGTATGGAGTACTTCCTTTGTAAAATATATGAGTTAATTCACCAGTCATAAAAGTGAAGGACTGAAAAAAGCTTTCTTTATATATAGTGTTGGCAGATGTCATGAAATTTCCACCAAACAAGATTATTAAATCATGACCTATTTCCCTTTTGGCCATTGCAGTAGTACCTTCTTCAGAAAGGACTGCCATTTCTACCAAACAGACCTTCCAATTATGCATGGGGTATGAAGTAAATGCAAATCTCCATTAAAAATTCAGAAGCAAATAGTGCTCTTGACAACCCAAGTCTATCTTTCCAGATTAAAGCTTTCCAAGTTCTGATAGATGGTTTCTGCAACACTGCATTTTCCTTAAAAGTCATGTTGCTTTAAGATATACTTGGCAACTCATGGAGGAAAAACACTTGAGAATGAGTTGTAGCTTTTATACAGCTAGGGTTAAAAGGGAAATTCTAAGGGCAATGTCCACATGCTGACAGATGAAACCATTCCAAAGGTCTTGTATTTTTGAAACAAGGAGGGGGTCTGGAAAAAGTCTTATATCAGTTGTCTGCCTTTAACTATGTAGGAGTTGAATAATAAATACTGGCGAGTATGAGGAGAAAGGGGAACCCTCGTATACCGTTGGTGGGACTGTGAAATGGTTCAGTCATTACGGAAAATGGTACAGAGGTTCTTCAAACGACTAAGGATACAACTGCCATATGACCCAGCCAAACCACCGCTGGTACATACACAAAGGAATGACAATCATCATGTCGAAGGGACACCTGAACTCCAATGTTTATTGCAGCTCTGTAAATAATAGCCAAGAGTAGGAATCAACCTAAATGCCCATCATCAGATGAGTGGATAAGGAAAATGTGTTATATTTACACAATGGAATACTACTCTGCTATAAAAAAGAATGAAATATTGCCATTTGCAGCAATGTGGGTCAACTTAGAGAAAATTGTAAGTGAAATAATCCAGGCACAGAAAGAGAAATACCACATGCACTCATTTGTATGTGGGAGCTAATAAAAAAAGAAAAAGGAAAAAAAAAAGTAGGTGTCATGTGTAAAAGTCTCCCAGTAGTCTATAGGACAAAGTTTAAAACTTTTTACCTTATATTCTTGGATTAATCAATGCTATACATATCTGGAAAATATCATTCTTCCCAGTGACTATTTCATTATGATTTGTTATGCTAGCATTGGCTTATGTTAAGGATGTATTGAAAAATTGTTTTATCAACTTTTTTGCTGTGTAGTTGAGGATGTTATCATATTATTCATTGACTTATTTTTGAAGTCTACCATCTTAGTATCCGCTGGGGTTTTTCTGAGTATTAGGTTTGTTTGTGTCTTGTAATACTTAAATTGCTACCTGTTTTTCTGTTTTGTAGGGGTTCCAAAGATCTTAAAGCTTAATTTTGTCTATTACTTTTAATGTATAGCATGTTATAGTATCATTCTTAAACACTAACTTCTTTCTTAGGTACTATTTTAAGTCTTAATTTCTTTTTTTAAATTTTATTTATTTATTTATTTATTTCGAATATTCATGGGATACAAAGCTGATTATCCCTCCTCCTGCCCACGATGTGGGGTCCAGATTCATACTGGGGACATACCCATTACCAGAAATTGCTTTTGTACCCTTTGTCCCCTTCCAATAATTCCCCAACCTCCCCCCCTCCCCCTCTTCCCTCAAGTTCAATTTGTAGTCCTAGGAATGTTCCCTCCCCTTGTTGGATCATGGCACTACTGTGGTCTTTCTTTCCTGCCTTCCTTTCTCTATTAGCTCCCACATATGAGTGAGAACATGAGGTATTTATCTCTCTGTGCTTTGCTTGTTTCACTCAACATAAGTTTCTCCAGATTCATCCATGTTGTTGCAAATGGGAATATTTCATTCTTTTTTATGGCAGAGTAGTATTCCATAGTGTATATATACCACAGTTTCCTTATCCAATCATTTATTAATAGACATTTAGGTTGGTTCCACATCTTGGATATTGTAAACAGAGCTGTAATAAACGTGGGAGTGCAGGTATCTCTTCGACATGATGATTTCCATTCCTCTGGATATATACCCAGAAGAGGGATTGCTGGATCATATGGAAGATTTATCTGTAGTTGTTTGAGAAACCTCCAAATTGTTTTCCAAAGGGGTTGTACTAATTTACATTCCCACCAACAGAGCAGTAGTGTTCTGTTCTCTCCACACCCTCGCCAGCATTTGTTATTCACTGTCTTTTTGATCATAACCAGTCTAACTGGAGGGAGGTTGTATCTCAATGTGGTTTTAATTTGCATTTCCCTGATGACTAGTGATGTTGAGCATTTTTTCATATATCTGTTGGCCATTTGTATGTCTTCCTTTGAAAAATGTCTATTCAGCTCCTATGCCCATTTTTTTAATTGGGTCATTCCTTTTTTACTGTATAATTGCTTGAGTTCTATATATATTCTGGATATTATTCCCTTGTCAGATACATAGTTGGCAAAAATTTTCTCCTACTCTGTAAGTTGTCTTTTCACTCTGTTGATTGTTTCTTTTGCTGTGCAGAAACTTTTTAGTTTGATATAGTCCCATTTGTTCATTTTTTATTTTGCTGCTTGTGCTTTCTATTTTGAATAATTTTTTCCTGTAGTGTAAATTAGGTGATTTTTCTTGGTTAGCTACATCTTTGTAAGCTACCTCAAATATATTAAGTACCGATACTTTGACTTTTAGGTAGAAATTGTTTTTCTGAAAATGAGAAACTAGATCTTGTCTAGAGCCCACAGTTTCTTGAATTCTAGTACATTTGTTGCAGGCACAGCATTTATAAAATAATAAATTAATCTATAGGATGAAAATAACACATTAACTTAGAGCAAGCATCCCAAACAGACTTTAACACATTATGAAACCCACTGGAATCTCTGAGAGTATTTACAATTGTTGCAATATCTAAGATTTCTATGTACTAAGTACTAAACTAGGCCTTAAACAGAATTCCTAGATTTATTCTGTACGTGTTATTATTCTATTTCGTCTTTTTGTAAAATTTGGGATGGCTTTGTGGACTCTTGAGTTTTCCCGGGAATGCAGAAACTTAGGCAAGAACCTATCTGAAGCAACAGTGACATTAGGACTTATACTGAACAAAGGGTCAAACTGATGATCTTGTGACAATTTACTAGGGTTCATGGCTGAATGACATTGAGAAATGAATCATTTTAATTCTCCTAGATGATGACCGATGGTGAAATTTCAAGGGTCAGACTAGACAACCCAAGTGAAGCAGTTATTTTTCAAACAGTGTATTCCAAATCCTCGTACCGGAGGGAGAATACAGTATAGGGCATAGTTGGAAGGACAGAAAGGAAAAGACAATTTCACAGCCATTCTGAGTGACTGCCATCTTGTTGCACACTGTGACACCTTTTCTATTCCAAATGCACATTTCACTAAGCATTCATACTACATTCCTTAAGGGGTTTTGTTTTTGAGGATTTACTTTCTTTTCTTTTTGCTTTTTTAGCATAGATGGTAGCATGCTGTTGATAAAACACTTGAATTCCTGCTGTTTAAATTGCTAGGTTCTGTTCAGAGAAGTGAAATAATGTTCTGCCATTTGCTCCCAGGTACTGGGACTGCTGCTGAAATGTACACATAAGTGCTCTAATGTTGGTAGAGAATAGCTTTTCATAGGGTTTAAGGCACTGGGAAAGGAGGATGTCTCACCTCTTTCCTTGTGGGAGGTTGAACTGCTTGTTTCCCCTGCTGGGACTTTCATCCCCAAGAAATCCCTTTCTTATGTACTGGCACATGGACCGCGGGGGGGTTTTTTTTTTTTTTTTTTTTTAGTTGCTTTATCTATTTCCCCCCCCCAAAAAATAAAACAGCCCAAGGCTTGCATTGTCAACAACAAGGTAACTACCAAGTATGCTAGATCAGCCATCATCACTGAAAAGAATTTAAAGTGTTTTAATGTGTCATATAACTAATATATAAATATTCTGAATACTCATAGTACCCTGAGCCTTTTATTTTTACTACAGAGAAGATTCACTAATCCTCTCCCTTTATTTTTGAATTTCTCACATTTTGAAGGTGAGTTCTTCCCAATATTAAAGCTAACTTACTTCATGTCATACATAGATTTTTATCAATTAATTTTACATCAAAAATTCAATTCTACGTCATGAGTTTTTTTGAGCCATGGATGGATGACCTGTTTAAGCAGACTGTTTAAGCACATTTATATATAACCTCACCAATAGAACAAATTCGTGGTTTATGGAATGATATTTTAAGTAATAATCGTTTTCCGTACATGCTTCCACACTCCCAACAACTATTGCTATTTTTCTCCATATATATATATATACACACACACACATATATATACACACACACACACATACATATATATATATACATATGTATATATATACTCATATATATATGAGTATGTGTGTGTGCATGTGTGTGTGTGTGTGCATGTGCGCACACGCACGTGTATGAAATATGTCCTCTCATGGGCAGCATTTCATTTTGCAGATCCATTTTACCCCATGTCTTTACAATAAAAAGTTTTTTCACTCAATCATTATATATCTATTAGGTACCCAGCAATTGCCAGATAAGCCAATAAGCCTCAGTGTTACAAATTCAAATCCAACAAAGTCCTTTCTTCAATGAGCTAACTATGTGGAATGAAATCACATATGTCAGCAGACCACTGCTATACTGCTGCAAGCTGTGATAATGGTGTTCTGTGTTTTCTGTAAAAGGTCACCCATTATGTTTTTATTCGCATAGTATATAAGAGTACTTCAAGAGTTCATGGAAAAATTTACAATGTATTTTAATTCTATTTTTCCACAAACTTTTTTTTTTAAAGATGACTGGTAAGGGGATCTTAACCCTTGACTTGGTGTTGTTAGCACCACACTCTCTCAAGTGAGACAACCGGCCATCCCTATAGAGGGATCCAATCCCGTGGCCTTGGTGTTATCAGCACCACACTCTCCCAAGTGAGCCACGAGCTGGTCCCCTTCCACAAACTTTTTGAAGTACCTTTCTATAGGGATAGATCCTAAAAATACTTCACATTTTTGGGTATATTTTAAAGAAAACAAAATATATAAAATGTATAATACCACTCACTGTAATGTGCCATTAATATTTCATAGAATAAAAATGTTGCTGCTGCATTACTAATCCATTTGAACTATAATTAGTTGGACTAAATTGGAGTCAAAGGTTCAAAGACCAAAAAAAAAAGGGAAATATTTTAGTCTGGTTATATAGGCCGTAAATATCTATTGCTTCAATAGATAAATACTCTGATCAGAAATGAATTTCCATGTGTGGATGGAAAATATGGCCACTTCATATATGTTGGGAGGCCTATGGGTTAGGAGTGGAGGACCTGACTCTAAATGCCAATTCAGAGAAGATGTTATAGACAATCTTTTTGAAGTTCTTGTGTTGATGGTGAAAATCCTTATGAATATGACTTATTTATGAGTGAAACAACTCTTCATTGAGCATTTCTTACAATGACACTTTTCCAATTAAGGATTGTACATCCCTTTTTATCTGTTGCTTATTGCATATTAAGATTGCCCTTCTCTGTGGTTTACATTCTTTTCAAGGGCTCCTCCTTCTTCTTTTTTTTTAAGACTTAAAAATGTGACTGCAGATGAGGAAAACTGAATTGATATTTAAACTGCAAAGGAAAGAAACAAACAGGTTTTATTGTAACTCTCTAAAGGCACATTTTAAACTGTGGAATACATTTAAGGATAAAAAGTTTTCACACTTGTCAAGAAAAAGTATAATTAAGGATCATCTAGGGGCCGGCCCGGTGGTGCACTGCTATAGTGCGCCGCTTGAGAAGCGCAGCGGCGCTCCCGCCGAGGGTTCAGATCCCACATACAGACCGGTTCCCGCTCACTGGCTGAGCGAGGTATGGGCGTGACACTGAGGGTTGCGATCCATTGCCGGACACGAAAAAAGACAAAAAAAAATAATAATAAAAAGGATCATCTATTGTTAATATTTCCTCATTCACCATTACTTGCTAATGGTTATGTGTTGATAAAAGAAGACTAACTTTTATCATCTTGTCTCCTTACTGGGTTTCAGGATTTCCAAAGATAAGGCCACTGGAATACCTGCTCAGACAGAATGAAAAGCAGTGGGATTATAGCACATAGCTAAGGAAATGAGTGCTGATCTGGATATTAAAAATCTCTACCTGTTTTGGCATTTTTTTATTCAAAGGCATAGACTAGGTCAATTTTACAGACCTATAGACTAATAATTTAAGAGGAGCTATAAAACACCCCTTCTCCCCAAGCTACTTTGAAATAAAGTTTCTTTCCCACTCCTATTCCAGAGTAGTTTTTTCTCTATTGTCTTCAAAACACAGGTCCTTCGGGTTTCAAAACACACTCTAGCATGATTATTTAGATGAATGACTGGGTAAGATAGTGTTTGTGGTAACTGAACTGTGAGGTTCTAAGAGCTACCAGACAGTTTTACTAAAGCAATGCCCGAATGAGTCACAGCAAATGCATTTGCTGAATCTTCTGGTCAGTATAATTCACCACGATTATACCAGGTTCATTTTCAGAAGCAAATTTTTACTCTAGACAAAAAAAAAAAAAGTGCTTCCTAAACATATCTCTTTCTTTCAGGAGGCTTTCAAAGTGAGTGGCTGGATCATGATAAGATGTAAGTATTCCTGGATACCGTCTATTGTCTTATCCAGACTCCCCTGGATAATAAGGTTCTCTCTTTAAAGCATCAGTGTGTAATTATCCTAGAGCTGAAGAGTCATAAATAAAACCATAATAACATGTTTTGTCTGTATTTTCCGTTTCCATTTACAAAACATTTTTACATTCATTTTAAAACTATTCTGCCCACTCATTTGACCAAGTAAATAGGGATGTATTATTTATCTTCATTTTCCAGATGACGCTAGAGGTCATGACAAGTCTAGGGTCATAAAACTATTAAGCAGAAGAGCTAACACTGGCACCTAGTCAAGAGGTTATTTTATGATATAAAACTGAATCTAACAATAGACCCATGAGGAGTAAGGGGTAGTTGCTTTCAAACTATTTTTTAGTCTGTCCTAAAATCTGCATCAGTAGCAAGTTGAAAATGAATGTGGATGAAATAATCAGCATGGAGAAGAGCAGTATTAACAATAATCTTGTTTAATAAATTCTCAAATACTGGGACTGGAGATTTGGGGATATACTACAGGCCTGATGGCTAAGAAAGCTTATCCATAAGAAGTGAAGCAAGATATTTTGAAAAGGCCTTTCTGGCATGAAAACGTAGCAAGTGGAATCACTAAGTCACATGGCCAGTGGGTCTCCCATCGTGCTCCCTCACGCTGTTCCTGAGCCTTGACTTGAACCTTGTGTTGGAGATTGGATGAAAGCCGGGGCTGAATAAGGGTGTAAATTATAAACCTTTCTTAGTAATATAAAAAGCTGCAATTTTCCATGTCAAAACAACCTCATCAACAAATGGCCTTCTCAAAATACTCCACAGCTATTTACTGAAGCTATTTACTGAGACACAACTCTAATAAAGAATGAAACCTGTGGTGTCCTAGAAGCCAAGCTGAGAAAGCCTATGTGGAGAAGAGCAGTTTTATCAAGATTCTCGAACTTCTAAAGGCCATTGTATATCTGGGGCGAGAGAAGGAGGACAGGAAAGAGCAGAAGATGTCTTCATCTCGTTTCCCTGAGGCTGGAACAAGCTTCTTTTAATTGTGGGACTGCAAAGCATGTAACTTCTGAACAAATAGCATGAATACTATTGATTTAGAGATAAAGGAAACAAGAAGGGGACTTTGTATAGGATGAGAGAGGAAGCAAAAATATTTGGAGAGAAGAAAAGAAAAAAATAAAGCAATACTAAGTAGATGCTTATTTTATCAGAGCCATAACATGATTAGTGGGTAAAAATGGTCCTATCTTAACTCAGAGCTTAGCCCTCATAGTGTGGGGGTAATCAGGATAATTAGGACTGACAAAGTCACATTCAGTCTGACAACCCCCAGTAAGCCTCCTGTAACACCTGGGAGTGGGAACTAAGTGAGGTTTTATCAACCCCTGGGGAAGAAGAGGTGTGAGAAGGGCAGAATAACAATCAGTGCCAAAAACATTTCTCAGTAGTCTTGTATCTTGAGGAAACTTTGCTACATGGTGGGACGTGTCCTGAGGGAGCTTCCAGCTTCTGCTCAGATTGTCTCAGGCCATGATTCCTGCTGGCCTTGTCAGTACTGGATTCTTAGGACAGAGGATCCCCTAGGTGAAAGCTTTCTGGACAAAGAAAGGATACTAATGGATGCTACTGCTTCTCTTAGCCTGGCTTTAAATAGAAGAAAAATAGCTTTTGGACTCACAAAAAGTAATCTGTTTTATCTTATGGTTTTTGTTATGCCCCCCTTCCCCATCAGGCAGACTATTAAAGCAAATTCAAAAACTTTCAGCTAAATTTATATGTGAGTTGCATAAAGAATACTAGGCATTTTGGGGAGTTTCTGAAACTGACTTAATGAAGAGCAGCTCTCATGGCCCTTTTTCAAAACTCGTAGGTACCATAGGCAGAAATACTGAATTGCACTGGATAGAACATTTAATCGGTAGAAGGAGAATATGTAGAAGGTTCACAGGACCAAAAAAAAAAAAAAGTAAGAAAGCAAATATTCATTGAGCATCTAACACATGGTTGATTCCAGTGTTGTGCTGTAGTCAACTAGTACTGTCTCACTTGGTACTATCCAGCCCAATTTATGCTAAATTTTCAAGGATTTTTAAGCCACTTGTTCAAAACATCCAGTATTAAAAATTAAACTGTATAAGCCTACACTTAAATAAAATATATTAAAAACAAAGCCAATAAATACTCAAAGTTCATCACTTCCAAATTATTTTTCTACATTTCCACTATTATCTATGGCTCTTATTTATGTCTGTTGCATCTGTACGGTGGAAATCTTATGTAAGTGTGCTAGTGCACATCTCTTCTCAATTTCGTGTTCAGTGATGTCATATTGGCAGCTTGATATCAGTCTTGATTGTTAAATGCTACAAATCAGGTCTTGATTTATTGTTTTGTTGATTGTCACTCTTAAGAAGTGTTCATAATACAGATTAAAGCTGTACGTGTATCATGTAACTATGTTGTGAGTAGCATAAAATGGAGGAAATATTCATCTATCATTCAAAACCTATTATCTGATTCAGCAAAGATGCCATTCGTGTCATTAATGAACAAGTGAGGGTCTGAAACACAACTTGGTTGCATCACTTTCCTCCTGCCTCATTAAAGTGAGCACAAATATCAACAAACTCTCACCTCACTTATCTGATTTATTTATGACATATTTACTGGAGAGAGAGAGAGTGGATTGAGATACAATTCCATCTGTTAAATCCTGGTTGACCTGTAATTATAATTTGGCTACCAAGACAAGAGTTTGGAAAACAATCAATGGAAGAATTCTGTCGGAATTAATTGGCTATGTAGAATTTACAATAATAAGGATTTATATTTTATTATTATTTGTCTGTTACACATCCTTTATGCTAATAAAATTTATAACAAACTTATGTACATGCATACATGCATACTTTTTGGAGGACCAGTTGTCTATATCTGTCAGCATGCTACTGGCAAGAACTGAAATTTTCTCTTTTATTATCTTATTTAATACTATAACAACTCCCTAAAGTAGATATGCAAAATAAAGCTCAGAAGAGTTTGTAACAATACCAATGACACACAGCTGGCAAAGAATTTAGTTGGGATGGAATCTTGGGTATTCTGGCCAGAGCCTGAGCATGTTTATTGGCTCCGCACTGACTAGTTACTAGTTAATGGCCTTAGTTAAGTCAGTTGTGCTACATTCTGGCCTCACTAACACCTCTGTGAAAGGAGAATGATACTATCTGCATTCTTCCTCACCACTGTTGTGAGGATTAGATATGGAAATAATTTGTCTAAGGCACTAAAGTAACATATAATTATTTACTGAAGAGTTAGATGTTTGAGGTAGCATTTTGCTTAAAGAGCTTTACTATTCTGTGTCTGGCTCAGGCTCCTTGAAAATGAAAATTTCCATATACTAACTGAAAAACAGAATGTGCATTTCATTTTCCCTTGGAAATAATTTCTACTATAAATTGCTAGATATTTTTCTGCTCTGGGCTTCTTTGCAAATCTCCAACACCTTTTTGTTTAAGCACTGTTAATTTTTCCAATAATAGATTGATGGCTTCTAAAAGTGTTTGGCAACTCTGCATGCCTGAGTTTTTGTCAGCCTAGAGCATCCCTGGAGGTAGCATATGACCAGCGGATACTGCGGAAGCAGCCAAAAGCTAGCAATCAATGCATAAATGAAAAGAAAGAAAAACAAATTTATTATTTGAAAAGCAATCAAGCTCTGTGCATTAGAGTATTGTTACTAATAACTTTGGATAAATTGAAGTTGTTGAGAGTACAAGCACATTTTAACACCCTCTGATACCTAGGTATTAGATTGCACATGGATAATAGATAATTTTGCCCTAGATCTGTCTCCCAATGCCAAAGCACTTCCAGATGATGACATTTTCTATTGCAATTCTGAGTGCTTATAAGGCCTCGATTCCGCTTGGTAATTATAATATCTACGATGGAATTAAGGCTCACTGCGTGAGCTAATGTCTTGATATAGAATTAATCAAATCTGAATAAAAAGGTCATTAGAAAGTTAAATTATGTCACTGATACCAGGCTAGCACCACATAAGCAAGAATTATACTCCATTGTGATATAATAGATTCCAAAATTCAGTCATTAGTTTCACCTCACTAGGGATATCTAATTATTGATGTGGTTAATTACTTAAGTCCATTAACCACTGTCTAGTATTCCATTACTCACACTTTTAACTCTTTGAAAAAAACTGTTATGTAACATTCTTAGCATATACTAATGATCCACCTTAATTATTATTTGCTCTGAGTTAACTTTGTAAAATCAGATGATCTAATAAAATGTACACCAACAGTTATTTATTAAACTCCTATTATATAGGGGTTGTTCATAAGTATAAGGGAAATTGTTCCTTTCATGGTGAAACAACTTAATTTCCTAATACATTAGAACTGTATTCACTTCCCCAAGGGAGCCTTCATGAACTCCTCTGCCACTGTCCTTGACCAGAGTAGACCAGATTAAGCCTCTGAGTGGAAATGAGCTTTAAGGAATTCTGGATAATTTCAGGGACAGAAGTAGTTCAGAATCACCTAACTGCTGAATGTCCACTTTTTCTGGCAGGGTAATGAAGTTTGCTAATGTAAATCTAAATAGTGATGTCACCTCCTTTTAAAGTGCTGTGTCACAGCACAATATTAATCTTAGTTCTGGCAAGACCCAGGACATCAAGTTTCCAGACCTGTAATCAGAATAGTCTAGGTTATGTTGCACTAACAAACAATCCCAAGGTTTCATTAACTTGAAAGAACAAAGATTTACTTTTGCTCACACCACATTTCCTTTGTGATTTAGCTGTAGTGTCTGCTACGTCTCCTCAGTTAGAGGTTAAGGCTGACAGAGGCTCCATCATCATGGTAGGGCAAAGTGCACACGGTGAATTACACATTAAATATTTCCCATAAGTACAATCTTACCACGTACCCCAGAGGAATAGGGCCAGAATATTTTTGCCCAGCAATAATGACTATCACTCACCTCTAATAATGAGTTCTGAGGAAGGAGCAAGAAATGAGGCAGGTCTCAGGAAACTCTGTTGTATCTGTTCCTGCTCTGTGTGGCCACCTCCTTTCAGCCAAAACTAGAAACTTTGATCTGTACTTAATGAAATTAACTGGACATCTTGAGTGATGTATTTTTTTTTTTTTTGTACAGTCTATAGTTCATCTGAGATGTTTCAGATTCCCTGGTAGAATCTCACTCCATTCTGTAGTTCTCATATAACATTGACCAAAATAAAAAATTTAATCACTTCTAATTATTTTTCTAATTACAGTGAGGGAATGGACTGTAATCAGTTTTTTCAACACCATCTCACTTAGTGTCAAGTCCAGAGTAGTTGCAAAACAAATATATTCTGTGTGAACAAGTGAGAAAATAGAAATTTCAGCTACATAGAAGGGGGCTGTCAGTTGGATTAACTCTAGGTAGGTAATAGAGGACATCAAGGACAGAAAATGTTGTCAACTCAGAGGAGCACAGATTGTTTGACAGAGACCAGAGGATTCCAGAGTCAGCAAACAGTCATGTTAATGGGTTTTGCTATTCTGTTTAATGCTCTTATGGGCATTGGATGCCTTGAGCAAGCACATAGTTATTTAGTGTAGTTAGAAGGAGATAAAAAGTTTGTGGGTAAAACTTCATCCTGTTTGAAGTAGAAATGAAGTTAATATTATATCAATAAAATGACTCTAGAAAATAGGGCAGCAAGCAAAGACTTTATGAAAACTGTCTTTGAGGTTGTGGAAAGGTTACTAAATCTGGAGTCAAATAATCATAACAAATTCCAGTTACAAAATTTACTTTGAGCAGCTGCTTTGTTTATTTTAAAGTGTTTATTAAATACTATGTGCTAGGCACTGTTCTAGGATTTGTAGCAATATATTAGTGAGTGCACTCAGCAAAATCCATGTTCTCGACAAACTTGCATTCATTGTAGTCTCACTGAAGCTTTCCCTCATATAAAATGTATACCTTAGAGAATTATAGGGTGATGTAGAAGATGTATGTGAAGGTTGCAGATTGTACATTTGTTACAAAATGCACTAAGGAGGTTTTGATAACTGAAGCTGCTCAGGTGATGTTCACTGACAGTTAAGCACAATGAAATGTGTCAGATTTTCTATATCGATATCAGAGATGTTTGCACATGTTTACAGAATAGTGTCCTTTGGAAATGTTCAGAGAGAGAATCATTACCTCCTCTCTGCGTGCACCTACATTTGGTAGAACATAATATAAAGAGAAAGTGAAGCTGTAGATCTCAAACTAATGCTGAAGTTAAGGACCCTTAAAAATACTGCTTGTTAAAATGGGGCTTGTTTAAATGAGCCCAGACCTACTCAGTTTATTATCTACACTCATTTGTATCTCTTCTCTCAGTCAGCCTCCTCCTTTGTAGAATCATTATTTATTTAATTAATTCAACAGGTGTTATTGAAGGTTTATTATGTGGCATTTTCTATTCTAGAAGGTGGTGTAGAACAGTGGAAAAACAAAACCGAACCAGCAAAGCTCTTGTCCTCATGGAGCTTACATTCTGTGGAGGAGACAAACAATGAAAATGGTAAGGCAAATGTGATAAAAATAAGAAATTGTCAAATCTGGGTAAAAGGAATTCGGGAATTCTTTGTAATATTATTTCAACTCTTCTATAAGTTAGAAATTATATACAATTTTAAAACATTACAAAACTTTTGAAATAAACTTAACATGTTTCTTTCAACATATTTCAGTTAAATATGGCCTACCTTTACAACAAATCATATTTCTTTCAAATTATAAATGTGTTTGCTTTTACTATGTTCTATAAATATTTAGGAATTTTAGTGATCTATAATAATGAAGGTTTCATGTGGGAAAGTTCACGTTATGTATATATTTAACAATATTAATTTATCATTACAGTCTGTAATAAAAATAAAGCATGAATAGAGCATTTACTAAAATTTGTAAATTAAGGAAAATATTTTGACTCTTTTTTTTTTTTTCTTATTTCTAAACCCATTAAGGAACTTTCTACTCCCACAATAAGAACTGAATACTCTTGAGAGAGGTGAGATGCTTTTTTCTTCTCATCCTCTTCTTTATTCTTTGAGTGTGTTATGACTTTTTAGAGAAGATAATTGCTTATACTACTAGTGACTTTAATTATTTTGCTGAAATATTTTGACTTTGGTAGAAAAAGTTCTTTCCTGTATTTACTTAGGACTATGCCTGAACGATGTAATTACAGGGAAGCTAAAAGTCCAAGGATGCATCACCAGGCATGCTCACATCAAATTCATATGCTCTCAACTAACACTGAGTTTGTTATCCAAGTGCCTATCTGGTTGGCACTGGAGGAGTCTTAGCTTTATAGTCATGTCAGAGAAGGGGAGAGATCTCATTTGTAGGCAGAACCGGGCATGATGACATTCACTCTTGCCAAGTGGAGGAAAGTGTGACAAAATAAAATAACATTTAGAGATTGGTTGTAGACCTAATTGCACAATTTTGGGTTAAAAATGGATGTTAGGACTAATGGTGACAGATTCAGGGGATCATATTCAGAATGCACAAATAGAAGATTTTCAAGTGCCCCAGAACAACTGTCCACTGTTTTAGATCCCTCAGACACACTCCTTGTGTGGATCAGATCTCATACTCATAAGGTTGAGAACATGACTCAGACGATAAGATTCTTTCCTTGGGATCTAAAGAAAACTCTTTCAAGTTATTATGTTTTAAGTAATATTTTATTTGTATATCATTTGAAACATAGAAAAATGGTAAGAATCTTACAAAGAACTCTTGAGCACTCTCAGATTCACCAACTGTTAACATTTTCCATAGTTATTTTGTTATTCATTTATTTTTTTCTCTCTCTTTCTCACTACTGAACCATTCATTTCAGAGTAAGTTGCAGAAATCCTGCTCCTTTGCTACTAAATGCTTCATTTTTTATTTCCTGTGAAGGATATTGTAGTACATAATAATGATATAATTAGAAAAATCAGAAAATTAAGTACTTTAATCTAATTCACAGTCCATATTCTAATTTTATATATCATCTCAATATTGTCCCATTTACGTATTTTTTTTTCTGTTGTAGGAGTCAATCCAAGATTATGTAACAAACACTTTTAGTGGTCATGTCTCTTTAGTCTTCTTTAATCTGAAACAATTTTTTTGTCTTGTTTTTCTTGACTTCAATATTTTTTAAGAGTATAGTCCATTTTGTGTTTCTTTGATGAAACCATATAATTAGATTAAAATCATTCATTTTTGGTAGGAATACCACAAAAATGATATTATATCCTTCATAATGCATCATATCAGGGGCTTCATGATGTCTATTTGTCCCAATATTGATGACGTTAACTTTGATCACTTATTTAAGATGTTGTTGAACAGATTTCTCCACTGAAAAATTAACGTTCTCCCCTTTGTCAATTGACAAAGACTCTCTCCTTGGCCAAACTTTGGTCAAACATCTCCGAAGCCTTTCTCAACTAGGCCATGACTTTCGGGCTTCTGTGTTCATCTTTGCATTGTCTACTTTAGCCAGAATCTCCCACCCTTGCTGTCTGGTTGCCTTTGATACCTGACCAAATTCCTTATTCCTTACTATCTCCCAGGTAATATCTGATCACCCTGTCTTGCTTTCAGTAAGAATTCCGTTAGATTAGTTTAGCAAAAGAATGGTGCTATCCTCTCAGTAATTTTCCATTCACTGATGCCCCAACTCCACCCTGCTTCTTGGCTACAAATTCCCACTTTTCCTTCTTGAATTTGGAGTTGAGAGCCCAGACTCTCTCCCGTACTGTAAAACTCCACTGCAGTAGTTCTTTCTTCGATAAAGTCTTCCTTATTGTTATTAACAAGTGTCATGAATAGTCTTATATCCTGCCCCCATCATATACTGTCTTTCTATATCGTACATCTAATTTGTTTATATAAGTATGGATTCTTATTTTATTCAGTGTATTATAACACATGACTATCATTATTTTGGTGTTCAAATAGGTTTTAATGTGAAGTTCTTACATATACCTTTAATATTTATGTCTAAATATTTTTAAAACTATAATGAACTAAATTTTTAAAATTTATGTTTCCAACTACTTGCTTCTGCAATATAGAAATACATTTTACCATATTGACTTTATATTAGTTCTTTAGTGCTTCATAAGCAATTATCCCCCAATGTAGTACCTTAAAACAAACATTTATTTCACCTTTTCTGTGGTATGGGGATCCATATGAGGCATGGCTGGATACTTCCGGCTGAGGGTCTTTCACAAAGCTGCAGTCAAGGCATTGGCCAGGGCTTCAGTCATCTTAAGGTTGGATGTGGGGGCAGGGAGTCCAGCTTCCTCACATGGCTGTAAGCCAGCCTCAGGTTCTTGCTGGGTATTGATTGGAGGCATCAGATGCTTACCATGGGCTTCTCCACAGGACATTTCACAACGTGACAGATGGCTTTCCTTAAAGCAAGCAAGTGCTGTAACCTCAGAGGGAACCCTAGATGGAAGCCAGAGTTTCTTTGTAACCTAATCTCAGAAATAAAAACCCATTACTTTTGCCTCCTGTGGTAGCACAAAAATGCAGCCTCTGTCCCCTGTGGAAAGATATCCATGTCCTAATCCCTAGAACACATAAATTCTTACATGGCAAAGGGGATTTTGCAGTTGTGATTAAGTTACAGACCTTGAGATAGGCGGATCATCAGGGTGTTCCCAATGTAAATACAAGGGTTTTTAAGGAATCAGAGATGAGGATATGCTCCAACAGAAGAGTCAGAGAACGATCTGAACATGCTGTACTACTGACTTTGAAGATGAAGAAAAAAATCATGTGGCAAGGAAAGCAGACATCCTCTGGAATCTGGAAAAGGCAGACAAATGGATTCTTCTCTAGAGATTTTAGAAGGAATGCAGCCCTGCTGACACCTTGATTTTGCCATTTGTGAAGGTTAATTCTAAGTGTCAACATGAAGGAATGCTGAGAAACCTGATAAAGCTATCTTTTTAGGTGTGTCCATGAGGTTGTTTCCAGCAGAGAGTATTATGAGAGCCTGAGTGGAATGGGTGGGAAAGACCTGCCCTCAATGTGGGTGGGAACCATCGAATCCACTAGCAGTCTGGAGAGAACAAAAGACAGAGGAAAGAGGTGATGCTCTCTCTTGATCTGCTGGAGCTGGGATACACTCTTCTCTCCTGACCGTGGGACATGAGAGCTCGAGACTCTTCAGCTTTTGGGTTCCAGGACTTACACCAAGGACACCATCAGCTTCCCTGGTTATGAGGCCTTCAGACTTGGACTGAGCCACACTACCAGCGTCCAGTTTACAGATGGCCTATCATGGGACTTTTCTTCACAATCGCGTGAGCTAATTCCTCTAATAAATCCCTCTCATATATGAGGCCTTCAGACTTGGACTGAGCCACACTACCAGCGTCCAGTTTACAGATGGCCTATCATGGGACTTTTCTTCACAATCGCGTGAGCTAATTCCTCTAATAAATCCCTCTCATATAATTGTAACATATCCTATTGATTCTGTCTCTCTGGAGAGCCCTGACTAATATACCATTGAAATCCATTTTGGACTTCCAAACTTCAGAGGAAGCTTGAATAATAAATTTGTGTTTGTTTAATCCACTATGTCTGTGGTAGTTTATTACCACATGTATTAGGAAACTAAAACATGGTTATTCTTTTTATTTTTTAAAATTATTCAGTAAGTCCAGCCACACTCAAAGGAAAGAGATTACACAAAAGCATAAATACCAGGGCGTGGAGATTATTGGTGGCCTTCATGAAGATTGCCTACCTCATACTTTGCATAACACAACCTTATGATTCACTTATTAGTTCTAGTAGTTTTGTAAACATTATTTTCTACACAAAATATGAGGTGAGTTATATCAAATAATGCTGCCTTAAAAAAAAAGATTTGAGGGTCGACCCCATGGCGCAGTCAGGAGAGTGCAGCACTGGGAGTGCAGTGGCGCTCCCGCCGCGGGTTCGGATCCTATATAGGTATGGCCGGTGTGCTTGCTGGCTGAGTGCAGTGCGGACACCAAGCCAAGGGTTGCGATCCCCTTACCGGTCACAAAAAAGACAAAAAAAAAAAAAAAAGATTTGATAAAATAATTATCTGGCTTCCAATATAGCAGTTATGCTATGCTCTTTGCAGTACTGCACTGGGAAGGGTGTCCAAAACAATGTCGAATAGCAGTGGTGAGACTGGACAAGCTTGTCTTGTTCTTATTCTCAGAAGAAAAGTGTAGAATATTTCCCAATTAAGTGTGATGCTGGGTGTTAATTTTTGTTGTTGTTGTCATTTTTCCTTAGATGCCCAATATCAGATTGAGATTTTTTTACTTTATTTTTAGTGTTCTAAGAGCTTTCAACATAAATGGGTGTTAAATTCTGAGATTTTTTTTTTTTTTTTGGCATTTATTGAGATGATCATATAATTTTTCTCCTTTATTCTGTTAATATGGGGAATTATGTTGTTTGATTTTAAAATATTAAACCAATGTTGCATTTCTGGGATAAATCAACTTGATCATGATGTATTACCTTCTTCATATGTCCCTAATTCAAATTAATATTACTTTGTTGAGAATTCTAGTGTTTATTTTCTATGATTTTTTTTTTATAACGTCTTTGACAGGTTTTGGTGCCAAGGTTATGTTGGCCTTATAAAACTAGATGGAAATGTTTCTGCCTCTTTTTTCTTTCCCTTGAGAGTATGACTAAGATTGGTATTATTTCTTCCTCAAATATTTGATAGAATTTACCAATAAAACTACGTAGATTTGGAATTGCTCCTTGGAAAGGTTTTTAACTGAAAAGTAAATTTCTTTAACCAATATAAAGAAATTTCTTTTTTCTTTTATTCTTTTTGTGTATGTTTTAACTTGTTTTTTCCCCAAGGAATCTGTTTAAACTAAACCATTGACATAACGTTTATAATATCCCACATATTTTCCTTTTGATATCTTTGGAATCTTTGTGAATATCCCACTTTGTATTCCTGATATCAATAATTTCCATGTTTTCTCTTTTTTTTTTTTTTGTCTTTTTGTCTTATTTTTCCGTGTCCGGCAACGGATTGCAACCCTCAGTGTTGCCCCCGTACCGGACCAGGGACCGGCAACGGGATTGCAAACCTCGGTGTTGCTCCCACGCCTCGCTCAGCCAGTGAGCGGGAGCCGGTCTGTATGTGGGATCCGAACCCTCGGGCGGCAGCGCTGCCGCGCCTCCTAAGCGGCGCACTATCCAGTGCGCCACTGGGCCGGCCCTCCATGTTTTCTCTTTTAAATTAATTAGTCTTGCTAAGGGTTAATACATTTTATTACCTTTTTTGTTTTTCAAAGAACCAACTTTTGGTATTTTCATTTCTCTATTATTTGCCTGATATCTATTTTATGGAAATATTTCATATGTTTCTATTTCATTTTTGTTCTTTTCTGTACTATTTCTTCTACATTCTTTGGGCTTAATTTGTTGTTTCTTTTTTTTCTGCCTTTTTAAAGTGGAAGTTTAGTTTCTTACATTTATACCTTTCTTTTATAATATGAGCATTTAAAATTATATATTTTCCTCTAATCACGACTTTTCCTGCGCTGCATAAATTTAGATATTTGTGTTTTCATTATTATTGATTTCAAAATATTTTCTAATTTCTGTTGTAATTTGCTCTTTGATCCATGTGTTTATTTAGAAGTGTTTGTTTGAAAGCAAATTTTGAGAATTTTCTGGTTACCTTATTGCTAATAAATCTAATTTAGTGGAATTTTTTTGATAACTATAAAACTTATTTTCTGGCTGAGCATATGGTCTCTGTGAATATTCCGTGTGCACTTGAAATCAATATATATTATCAGTTGTTTTGTGTTCTATAATTTGCAATTAGTCAATTTGGCATTGTTCAGATCTTTTATATTTTTACTGGCTTTTTTTTTCTAGTCGTAAAGTCAATAAAATAAAGATATAAGAATCTCCAAATATAAATATGTCTTTTACTTTTAGGTCTGATTTTGGCATTTATTGATAACATATTCAAAATTATTTGTTATGCTGTTAGTTGCAAAATGGTGAAGTTTAGGGCTAGACCATGGCTCACTTGTAAGAGTGTGGTGCTGATAACACCAAGGTCACGGGTTCAGATCCCTATATAGGGATGGCTGGTTAGTTCACTTGGGAGAGTGCGGTGCTGACAACACCAAGTCAAAGGGTAAGATACTCTTACCGGTCATCTTTTAAAAAAAATGGTGAAGTTTTTCCATTTCTTTCATTCTATAAAGAAGATCTCTCCCACCTTCACAGCCTTTCACCTTTCCTAAGTGTCTTCTGCCTGCATTGATTCATTATTTTTTAGCCAATGTGTTATAAGCCATTATTATCTTTTTTTTTTAATGTTTAATTTTTCCTAAATTTCACCAGTGGAAGTCCTTTCAGGTAATCTCCCATGTTCTAATAATGTGTCCCATTTAGTATTCGAACATATCTTTTCTTTATGATGTAACAAACTCTTTCAGGTTCACCTTTTATTTTTCCAGTGCCAAACCTGATCTCTTGTAGTTGGAAGTGATATTTAAAAAACAAAATCTAGGCATTATATTATATATACTCATTGCTTTAGGTGACATTTCTTCTAAGCCAATGGCAGAGTTTGGAAGTATATATTTAAACAATCATTAGCTCATACTGATACCTCTCAGTCAAATCCAGCAGCACAGCCTTCATGCTCATACCTTCCCATTCCATATTTATATTTTCCTTTTCCCAGTAAATATTAATGTCTACACATATAAAAATAAAATAGAAAAAATAAATGGCATACTAGCTATAATTTGAATAGCTTAGAAGAGAAAAGGAAAGCAATAAAGGAAAGCAAAAATCATAGCATAAATAGAAGACAAAGCAAAATGTTAGACAGAAGCCCTACCACATCTATGCCTATTTTCAGTGTAAATAAAGTAATACTGTGATTAGAAGTCAGAGATTATCATAATGGGTAATAAAAGCATGGTCAAGCTATGTGTTGTCTACAGTAGATGCAAACTAAATATAAAGACAATTTAGGTTAAAAGTAATAGGATGACAAATTATACACCATGCTAAGAACAAACAAAATAAAGCTGATGTATCTATATTCATGTCAGACAGTGTAGACTTCAAAACAAAGAGTATTGTTAAGAATAAAGAAATATTTCATGATGATAAAAGGATCAATGTACCAGAAAGACAGAATGCAAGTGTACTTAATAACAGAGCTTCAAAATGCATGAAGCAAAACTGGCAGAACAAAAGGAAGAAACAGAAAAATCAAAATAATGTTTGGAGATTTTAACACCCCTCTTTCAGTAATAGAACAAATAGAGAAAAAAACCAGTAACCATGTAAAAGGTATAAACAACAATACCAGCCAATTTGACCTAATTGATATTTAGAGAAAATTATACCCAACGGAGGAACAAGGAATGCTCACCAAACAGGCCAATGACATTTAGGAAACATTTAATTGGCCAACAAATAAATCTCATTAATTTAAAAAAGATTAAAATCATGCAGGGTATGTTGGTTTGCCACCATATAATTAAACTAGAAATTAATAAAAATAGGATATGTACAAATCCCCTTCTATTTGAGAGGAAAAATGACATGGTCCTTAACTACCCATTGGCTAATGTCAATATCAAAGAAGAAAATGGAAAATACTAAGAACCGAATGATAAAAAATGCAGTGTATCAACATTTATGAAATACAGCTACAGCATACTTTATAAGAAGTTTAAATACTTATATTAGAAAAGAAAAAAGCTTAAGATCAGTAATCTAAGCAACTCCAACATTAAGAGAACAGACAAATAAGGAAAAGAAAGGGAAACAGAAATAATAATAAAGTCAATATAATTGAAAAATTAAATAAGTCAAAATTGGTTCCTTGAAAAGATTAATATAATTGATAATCTTTAGAAAGATTGATCTAAAAATAAAGAAAAAGAGAACACAAATTACCAACATTAGGAATGAAATAGGGATATCATTACAGATTGTACAGATATTAAAAAGATAAAGGAAAATTATGAATAACCAGAAATTTGGGCTGAGCCTGTGGCACACTCGGGAGAGTACGGTGCTGGGAGCGCAGCAGCGCTCCCGCCACGGGTTCGGATCCTGTATAGGGATGGCCGGTGCGCTCACTGGCTGAGCACAGTGCGGCCGGTCTCAAAAAGGACAAAAAAAAAAACCCAGAAATTTGACATCATATGAAATGAATAAATTTTTGAAAGTCACACATAATAAAACTAACCAAAAAGTTTAAAATTCTGAATAACAATATATAAATTACAATAATTAATTTTGTAATTTAAAGCTTTCATCTAAATAATTCTGGCTTCATTGGTATACTCTAACAAATATTTAATAAATACAATGCACATATTAGAATATTTAATAAACACAACTGAAGAAACAGCAACAGTATTGCAAAAATTCTTTCAGAAAATGGAGAAGCAAAAATTGTTTTATGTATCCAGGTTATTAGTAATATTCAAACCTGACAATGCCATTAGAAGAAAAAACCCTACAGAACAATATGCCTTATAAACAAAGGCATGATGTTTATTAACTAAACATATCAAATAAATATAGCAATATAAACAAAAGATAGCAAACTAAAAATAATGCTGTGACCAATTAGGTTTTATCTGAAGAAATAAAAATTTGTTTGTCATTAACAAATCAACCTAATGACTTTACAAATGCATTAGTCTAAATTAAGAAACTCAATATTGAAATGTTACATATTGTATAATTCCATTTATTTGACATTTTGAAAAAGGTGATAATATAGGAAGACAGAACAGATTAGCTGTTGCCAGGGATTAGGCTGGGAGGAGGTTCTGAATACAAATGGAATAAATGAGATAAGCATTTGAGGTGTAAAAATTCTTCTATCTCTGGTTGTGATTATGGGAATCTATGCAAGTGTAAAACTCATATAACTACACCAAAAATGTGACTTTTGCTGTGTAAACTGAAAGTATAAAATCCAAAAATTAAATTTTCTCTAATAATAAAATAAAGCAGATAAACAATCCTCTTAAAAAAAATTCAGACAACACATTTGACAAAAGTCAACACTCCTTTATGATAAAATATCTCAGCAAATTAGGAGTAGAAAAAACTTCCTTACTCTGATTAAGGGTATCTGTAACAAATCTGCAGTTAATAGCCAGTAATGTTACTGAGGAAATAATGAATGCTTTCTCCCTAAAACTGAGAATAAGATAAGTATACTACTCTCTACCTCTATTTAATATTGTAATGGGCATCAAGGCTGAAAGAAGGCTCCCAAATTGAGAAAGCAGGAGGTGGTACTGGAGAGCAAAGACTACTTTCAGTCATCTAAAAATCTGGAAGTCAGGATGTAAAGCAGGAGGAGTACTGAAATTTCTCTTCTGAAAGCTAACAACTTTTTTGAGAATTACAGACAAATCCAGAATCCTGAAGGACTTTTCATCACAGGTCTTAATGAAAAAAACTAAATACATAAAATTAAAGGACTAATCTTACCCTCAACATATTTAAAACCAGTGAACTCAGTCGAACTAAATTTACCATAAGTGAAAACTCAGCTTGACTATAGATCAGATTGACTAAGCCCATGCTCTAAAAGCCTAGGAGAAGAAGAGGCATGCTAATTTCTGGGAATAAATATAATTACTTCACTCTCTATTGTTGTGTTATACAAAATGTCTGTTATACAATCAAAAATTAACAGACAAAAGAAGCAAAAAATGTGAGCTATGGTCAAAGCATAAAACAGTCAATAGAACAGACTTAGATATGGCCCAGGTGTTGAAATTGTCAGAAAGATACTTTAAAATACTTATTATAAAAATGCTAAAGTTTCTAGTGGAAAAGGTGGACAACATGAGAAAAGTGACAGTGAATTTTGGTACATACGCGAATGCTATAAAAGTAAATAAACTACTAGAAGTGGAAAGTATGATATCAAAAATAAAGAATATTTTGATGGGCTTAACAGAGTAATTATTGCAGAGGAAAAGATTAGTAAAATTGAAGACAAGTTGACAGAAAATATGAAAACTGAAATGCAGGAGAAAAAGAGTGGAATAAAAACAGAATAAAATGTCTGAGACCTATGAAACAATATCATACTGCCTAAAACACGATTTATAAACCTGGGCACTATTCACATTTTGGATCAAATAAATATTTGTGGTGGGGGAATATCCTCTGAATTATTGGATGTTTAGCAGCATCCGTGGCTTCTATCCACTAGATATCAGTAGCAACCCCCCTTCTAGTTTTGACAACTAAAAATGTGTCTACACGTTGTTGAATGTCTCCTAAAGGACAAAATAGCCCTGGGTTGATAACCACTGGTGTAAAATAAATTTCCAAGGTGAGAAAAGGGAATGGATGGATCAAAGGAAATGTTTGAAGAACTACTGGATGAGAACTTTCTGAAATTGATGAAAGATCTCAGCCTTTATTTACAAAAAGCTAAGCGGGGAAAAAAAACCCAATAAGCATAATAAAAGAAAACACACATTGGCATATTATAGTCAATAGTGAAGAGCAGATATAAACACAGATGGAAAAAGACACATTACATACAAGGTAACAAAACTAAATACTGGTAACTCAGCAGAAACCACAGAGACCAGAAAACAGTGGAACAAAATCTTTAAATTGCTAAAAGAAAAAAAAAAAATCTGCCAACCTCAGATTCTTTCCCCAGAAACATACCTTCAAAATGAAGGTGAATAAAGACATTCAAGAGTGTCAAAATTTGAGAGAACTTATCTGTAGTAGGCTTATACTAAAGAAGTTATTCAGGATGAAGGAAAATAGTGCCAGATGGAAGTATAAGATGAATTTGTGAAAAGAAATAAAAACCACTTTAAATTAATCTAGAGATTCAATGTAATCCATACTAATTTCAAGTGGGCTCTTTTTAAAAATAGACAAGCTATTTGTAAAATTTTGATGAAAATACAATCTAGAACAGTCACAACACTGTTGCAAAAGAATGAACTTGGAGAACCTTTACAACCTGATTTCAACATGTATTGTAAGGCTATAGTAATCAAGACAGTGTAGTGTTAGTATAATGGTGAGACAAATAGATAAGAAAAACAGAATAGAGAGTCCAGAAATTGACCCCCACACAAATGAGCAACTGATTTTCAACAAGCCATCAAGGCAATCCATCAGGATATAACTAAAAAAAAAAATTGTTCTAAAAGAACTGAACAAATGTGTGAAAAAATTAGATCTTGATGCCAATCTCATTCTGTCCACAAAAATTAAGATTAATCATGATATAAAATAAAACCCAGAACAATAAGTATTTCAAAAAACATACAGAATATCTTGAAGATTTGGGGGTAGAAAATGTTTACTTGTTTGAACATAGAATTATCATAAAACAAAAGCACTGATAAAATAGACATTTTAAATATTATAAGTTCTGTTTGAAACAATACTATAAGATCAACAGAAAGCTATAGTTTAGAATAAATACATATATTCAGCACATGTATCTGAAAAACACTTTAAGACAGAATGTATGCAGAACTACTAAGTCAACAATAAAATGTTAGCAACCCAATTTTAAAAAGGGGCAGATAACCTAAACAGCCATTTTACAAAAATATATGAGTAACCAATAAGCGAATACAAATGCAAGTTAAAATGACACTGTTATACTATTTCACAACACAAAAATGAATTAAATTGAAAAGACTGAAAACACCAAATGTTTCCATCTGCTTGGAGAAATGGAAAGTCTCTTATAAGGAGACTTCAAAAGATTTTTAAAAACATAGAATTAAAGGATAAAAATTAAAAAAATATATAAATTTTGTTTCTCAACATAAGCTCTATCAAGGTCAAGACAATTTTGTAAGGGGTGGTACCAGCCACTGAATTCATTACAAAAGAACTGAGGCTCCTGGGAATTTTACCTTGTCAATGCAGTCTTTTTTGCACCACTAAATGAAGAAAAAATGGGGCCCTTTAAAAATATTTTTAGATTAAGAAACAAAAGAAATCAGAAGGAGCCAAATCAGGACTGTAAGATGGATGCCTAATGATTTCTCATTGAGACTGTCACAAAACTGTCCTTGTTTTTGATGAGAGCAATGAGCAGGAGCATTGTTGTGGTGGAAAAGGACTCTCTGGTGAAGGTTTCCTACTAAAGCTTTATTAACTTTCTCAAAACACTCGTAATAAGCAGTGTTTTCATTCTTCAGCCCTCTAGAAAGTCAGCAAGCAAAATTCGTTGAGCATCCCCCAAATTATTGCCATAACCTTTGCTCTTGACTGGTCTGCTTTTGCTTTAACTGGACCACTTCTATCTCTTGGTAGTCATTGCTTTGATTGTGCTTTGTCTTCAGGATTGTACAGGCAAAAGTATGTTTCATCTCTTATTATAATTCTTTGAAGAAATACTTCAGGATCTTGTTCCCGCATGTTTAAATTTCTGTTCAAAGAGCTGTTCTTGTTTGAAGCTGATCTGGATGCAACAGTTTTGTTACCCATCAAGTGAAAAGTTTGCTCAACTGTAATTTTTCAGTAAGAATATTGTATGCTGAACCAATTAAGATTCTATGGTATTGCTATTGTTTCTGCTGTTACTCATTGGTCCTTTTCATTAGGACACAAACAAGATTAATTTTTTCCTTGCAAATCAATATGGGTGGTCTGCTGCTGCAGGCTTCATCTTCAATACTGTCACACCTCTTCTTAAAACTAGTTACCTATTTGTAAACTGCTGATTTTGGAGGGGCATTTTCCCCATAAAGTTTTCATAAACTATCAATGATTTCATCGTTCTTCCATGCAAGCTTCACCATCAATTTGATGTTTGTACTTACTTCGATTTTAGAAGAATTCATGTTGCTTTGATAAGGGCTCTTTTCAAACTAATATCTTATTTTACCTAGTGTCTCAAACTAAATCCTGTTCATACATGGTATAAAAAGTTAGTACAAGTTTAATTTAGTACAAATTTTTTTGAAATCTATGCATAGCTTTTTCATAATATGCATGTTCCATGAACTTTGTAAAGACTCCTTGTACACTCATGGTCAGAGTATAAATGGTTCAACTGGTTTGAAAAATTGTTTGCCATTTCTTATATTAAATACCATCTCCCCTACTCTGCAATTTTACTCCTAGCTATTTACCCAGCTGAAATGAAAACAAGTCTACAAAGGAAGTGTACAAGGAAGATTGAATAGCAGCAGCATCATTCATAATAGCTCAAAACGTGAAACAACCCAAATTCCATTTACAGGAGAATGGATGAACTTATTGTGGTGTACGTATACAAAGTAAGACTACTCAGGAATAATTTTTTTTTTTTTAAAGGAACAACTTACTGTTGCTTTTTTAAAGCAACAACACTGATGAATTTCAACATGGATTAATCATGTGAAAAGAGCCAGATACAAGAGTGTAATATGTACAGTACCATTTTTATAAAGTCCCAGAGCAACAAATCTTGAAATCCATTGTGTTAGAAATCAAGAAGTGCTTGCTTTTCTGAGGGTGTATGGATTTAGTAAAAAAGAGAAAATGGAAAATTTCTATGAAGATGGAAACATTCTATATCTTAAGCAAATTGGTGGGTACACAGGCAGTTATATGTGTGAAAAGTCATCAAACTGAACATATAAGATTGGTGCATTTTTGCATGTTAATATCAATGCAAAAGAGAAAAAAGACATATCATCCAATAAAACAAAAACCAAAAGACTTGGAAGTTTGTAGAAGAAGACACAAGAATAGCCAAAAGGCACATGTAAAATACTCAATATCATTAGTCACCAAGTAAATGAAAATTCATACTGGAAGGAGATACCATTCTATGTACATTAGGTAGGAAAGTTTTAAAATATTTATGAGAATGTCGAGCAATTGGAACTCTCATACCTACTGGTAGGAGTGTTCAGTGTTAAAATCAGTTTAGAAAACTATTTGGCTGTTCCTTACAAAGTTAAACATAATCACCATCGATGTAGAAATTCTACTCCTGGGTATTTACCTAAAGGGGAAACATGTCCATTTTAAAAAAAGTCATACCAAGAATGTTTATAACTGTCTTATTAATAATAGACCAAACTGGAAAAAAAATCAAAAGTTCATCAACAGGGGGATAAAAAAACCAGTTTTGGTATGTTTATATAATGGAATACTATAGAAAATTAACTACCTATACACACAACAACATGGATGCATCTCAAAACCATTATTTTGAGCATAAGAAGCCAGAAGCAGAAGAGCATGTGCTGTACAATTGCATTTACATGATGTTCCAGAGAGCCAAACTAGCCTATGGTGATAGACATTAGAAGATGTCATTATGGAATGGGGAGATAGATGTACTGCAAAGACCATGGAGAAACTTTTTGTGGAAATAGAAAGGTGTTATACCTTGATGGGGATATAGTGAAATTATTGATGAGTTTATCAAAACTCATCAATTTTATGCTTAAGATCTGTTTCACTGTATATAAATTTTACCACAACAATAAAAAAGACAGAGATTTAACATAAGGAATTAAGAGTTTAGAAGATCATTGGATAGGCTTGAGAAATAGGCTCTAGGGGTGGCCTTACAGAAATGATCCCCCAAATTTGACATAACTTCTGTCAAAATCAGAGATCGCCATGGAATCTACAAGTAAAAGAACTGTAAGGCTGTAGCTGCAATCCATGGGTCAGGAAACCAGAATCAGCAAACCACCAATGAAGCAACTTTCCCATCAACTCATGTGAAGCTGGTGATTGGGCACTGGAACGCATAGTCTGGCAATAGCCCTCCCACAATGGCCTTTTGTCCCTCATAAACTGGGGCTGCATATTGGAATATGACTGCATGTCTCCATGCCCTTGTTTTCCATCTCCAAAAGCAGTAAGAAGGCAGCTTTTGTATCATTTTCTCTTTCAAACTTGCAAAGTACAAATAATTGGTGGAATGTATTTTGAACACAGTACTCTAGCTCTAAGGGAATATGAGAATTTTATTTTATTTTTTCATTTTTCAGTGTCTCTAGAGGAGAAAGGCCCACTAGAAGGATGTTGCGATGGAAACCAAGCACCCATCACAGAGGTAGGTATCATTATTATTTACATTTTGCAGACACTGAGCCTCACCAATGCTAATTAATTCATTATTAGGGCTGGAAACTGAACACTAAAATTTAAGTTTCTAACCACTAACAACACTCTACTTTGTAAATTACACTCTATTTTTCTTTACATCTTGCTTATACTACCCCAACATTCTGTATAACTTTTTGACCAAGGTCTATGGTCCAGACAATAACGACATTGAAAATCTTGCTTAGAATATTGAGAAAGAGAATTTGAGAAAACTTTCATCAGCTGAAGTGTACTGTTTTTTTAATCCAAACATTTTTAACTGCTCATTTTCAATTAAAGGTAACATAATTATACGATCAGACTTAGATGAGCTACAGGGAAATAAACCAATCTAGTTGAAATGAAAAAGATAATTGGAAAGCCTATCTATGATACTCCAAAACTGTAAGGAATATGTACTTTAGCTTTATCAGTGACTTTGCACTGAAAATTATTCTGGCCCTGCAAAGGCAAAGCTCATTGTAGAGAATGATATTGCAGAATGTACTGCATATTCTGAGTCCATACGGCAAATTAATAAAGCACATCTTTCTGGGTCCCTCAAAGTTATATTTCATATTTTACTTTGCCAATTACTTCATAATTTATTCTTCTATCTTGGCATGAGATTAGTTCAGCCACCTAAAGGCTATCAGCAGTGTCTTCTGAGTGACAAGCTCCGGATTGAAAGTTAAGTTTTAATTTGCATTTCAAAGCATTGCTTTGTAGGCAGGAGAAGCCAAAGACCCTTCCAGACTCCATATTACCCTGTTTGAGAGAGTGTTCCTGCACACTGAAGTGCTTGAACTGTGCTTGTGGTCACTGCCAACTTTTATGGATCATCGTTTCCCTCTGACCCATCTCAGCCTGTTAGATAATGAGAGGAAAATGATGAAAGCTCTGCTTCTCCTGTTATGTACTGCTCCCTCACTGTCACCTCTGTGGGTGTCTATGCAGGAAGATGTAAATCCCGAAGGAGTAGTCTGTTTTTTTGGCACAGGTAGAGACTGATATATTCAAAGAATGAGCTGCTAACTTGTGTCCAGTTGTGTTTTATGTTTTGGCTTTAGGGCAGAGCCCCTCTCTAATATTCAACACAGTTTTTTGTTTGTTTTGTTTTTTTAAATCAAAGAGAACTATTTTTTTTTTTTCCTAGGGTGAAATTTGGAATTTCCTTGAGTAGTTACTTAGTTCAGAAGCTAATGGCTGAATACCTAAATCAGTGATAACAAGGAATTTTGTTGAGAAGAAAATTAGTACGAGCGAAATATTTATGGCTGGTAAATTGGTATTAATAATTAAGTACATGAATGTAAGAAATAAAAAAATAATGCTAGAATAAATTTAATTAAGTAGTCTTGTGAAAGAAGAGTGAACACAAGAGGATATGAGTAATTGTTTATTAATATGAAAAATGTAGGCGGATGTGGACTTGTGTGAATTTTTTTTAAATTAACTTTGTTTCTGTCTATAAAGCATAATTGTTTTATTTTTTAAACATCTATATAAGCAGGAATCATTGGACAGAGAGACATAGAAGTGATCCAGAAAGTTACACAAATTGTGGGAAGTATAATAACAAAAGAAAGTACCAGTTAGTGAGGAATTACACAGAAAAATTAGAGAGAAAAAAGGAGGATGAATGTATGCATTTTAATTAATTAATTAATTTCTGGATAAGCCAAACTTTCCACTATGTTCTGTAGGTTAAAATGAGCTAACTGAAATTTGTACAGAGTTTAAGTGTGTCAACACATTTTATCCCTCATGAAAATTCCAATCAATTAGTGTGGCTACTTAAATTGCTTTATGGGGATGAATTGTGGAGCTACACACAAGCCCTGTTAGAGTGTTGTAATCAGTTACAGTCATGAGTTGCTTAATGACAGGGGTATGTTCTGAAAAATGCATGGTTAGGCAATTTCTTCATTGTGCAAACATCATGGAGTGTACTTACCTGAACCTAGATGGTATAGCCTAGGCTATATGGTATTGCCATTATAATCTTATGGGACCACCATTGTATATGCTTTGGTCCACCATTGACCAAAATGTATTATACATTGACCAAAATGTATTATGACTGAAATTATGTCTACAGTAAGCATGAGAATGGAGCATGGGAGCATGACCTTTTACCTTCAATAAGACCTTCAGGACAGAGAGCTCTTATATAAACCATGTCTTAAGTCAGACCAGGACTAAAAGTTTGTCAGACTTCCAATGTCAAGCAGGTATTATTGAGTTTTTTGAGAAATAGATGGCCAACGTCTGTATGTTCTGATGATCAGCTAGAACTAAATATAAAAGACATCCTAAACCCTGACTTGAAGAAGAATCTAGAGTGACATTAAATCTGATGGTTTTTGGTTTGGTTTCTTAATGATATGAAAAGAAAGTAGATGCATCCAATGGACTTTCTGGCTGAGGAAGGCCCAGATTGGCTGTACATGAGTGCTTCTTTTTGTGTCTCTGGTTTATAAATAGTTTTTACATCTTCCTCTTGGGCTTTGGAATACGGATTATAAGAACTCCACAGGCTTAGGATAAATCATTATGTGTACTCACTTGAATCTGAATTCAAACATAGCACATCTCAGCTTTAAGGAAACTGGTTGGCAGTTCTTGGAGAGAGAATTTTTTGATGGTTTGTGTTTTTTCTAGGCTAGGCTGGTAGGAAAAACAAGCACAGTAGTAGAATGCTTCAGAATACGGAACAAAATTGGATGCAGTTTGAGAGTCTGTAGGCCGAATTCAGTGATTCGGTAGAAACATCTGACTTTGGGGCTGTTATGGGTGTGTGGAACCAAAAGATGCATCAATGAGAAGAATGATCAATACAACACTGCTCTTAGCAATTTCAATCAAAATGCAAGATCCTATCTGATGGAGCAGGTAATTAGCAGAAATTCTAGCATGCAGATATTTATCTGCTGTGGAAGAATGGAAAGTTTTTAAGCTGGAAGACTGGGAAACCAAGCAGGGTAATTATGAGTGAGGTAGGGACCCACCAGTTATCAGTGTATTCTAATCGATTGATGGCATTGGGCTGATGGGTAATATCACTAGCCTCCTTTCACTTCTCTACCTGGATCCAGTTATAAGGCAGATTAAACCCTATGAAAGAAAGCTATGACAAGGCTCAGAATCAAGGACTAGAAGTATATAAGAAGAATCTGACAAGAATTCCCAGTTCTGTTCAATTTTTAAAGTTCTCTGTGGATGTAATTTTTATAATCTCTTGGCAATCCTATTCTATTGATTAAGGAAGTTAAAATAATTTTCATGGTTATATAATTGATTACTTGCCTGGAAATAAAATTCTTCTTATTCTATTGCCTTGAGAGTGGAAAAATAGTGTCCTCTTGAGAGAATAAAACCAAACCAAATCTACAATTAATTGGAAGCAAGAACTAGCTAGCCTTGAGGTATCTCCATAGATCCTTAGGGCATCTTTAGCGGAGTCTGAAAAACCACTGAACTAGTAAAGCTCTATCCATATGTGTGTGTGTGTGTGTGTTAAAATTTTCATTGCTGTATAACATATTTTATAAAATATCACATAAATATACAACTTAAAATTTCTCCAACTAAGTGTATCTGTGTAATCAGTGCCTAGAACAAGAAACATTGGTAGCATCCTGGAAATCCTCTTGTGCCCCTTCCAGTCACTAAATCTCCAACAAGGGTAACTGGTTTTGTGACTTCTAGTCCCAGAAACTGATTTTGGCACTTGGTAGAAATGAAATCCTATACCAAGTATTTATTTATTATTATTATTTTTTCGTATGTCTTCTTTCTTTCTCCACTTCACTTGTGAGGTTTACTTGTGTTATTATAATGAGTTACAGACTGTTAATTCTCATTACTGTATAATATTCCACTGTGTGACTGTAATTCAAAACTATTATGAATAATGCATCTATGAATATTTTAGTGCATGTCTTTTGGTAAATACATGTAGACATTTCCATTGGGTATAAACCAATGAGTGGAATTTCTGGGTCATAAGGATGCATATTTTCAACTTTAGAAGACATTGGTAAATGGCTTCTCCTAGGGGTTATTCAATTTATGTTTCCTCCAGCATATACAAGAATGCCACAGCCTCACCAGCTCTTGGTATTCTCTGTCTTTCCCATTTCAGTCTTTCTGTTAGGTATCATATTGTGGTTTAAGTTTGATGTCCCTAAAAACTAATGAAATTAAGCAACATTTTTTGTGTCTTCATTATAATTTTAAGTTATTTTTAATGTTTACTTATGTGAGTTTACCACGTTCTTTACTTAGCCAATATTCATGAACTTATCAGATTGCTGCTAAATATTAAAATGTGATACTTTTGTAGCAAAAATTAATTCTTAACTGTTGAATATTTGGATTATTTCTAATATTTTTCTTTCTAAATATATGTGGCTGTTTTGTTTAGATTTTTTTTTCCATAGGGATAGACGGTCATAAGAATGAGTAGGATTACTGAGTTAAAGCTCATGCTATATAAACATCTTCATGTAAGGAGGAAGAAAAACCCCTGAAGCTTATAGAGGCTAATTGATTTTATCCAGTCACGTGATATGTTTGATTATACTCTCTATCTAATTAGGGCACCAGACTAGGAGAAGCAAATTTCATTGTAATCCACCATTGCAGCTACCATCATTAAATAAAATGTGTAGACACTCATAAGAGTAATAATGAGTTTAGAAAATCATATCTCCTTTATGGAATAAATGGTTTATTAACCTAATCTACGCTGCCATTTATAGATAAAATAAACATGTACTGTTAACTGATCAAAAACAGCCTTAGCTAGAATTAACTACTGTACTTCATGTGTGTTCTACTCTAGACCCTGTGCTTTCATCAGTCTAATTATCTCTCTAATTATAGTGTTCACTTTTCTTTCTTCTTAAAACAGCATAGTGCCATTGTTTTTTACAACAAAAATAAAGCATAGTAGTTTAAACACTGAAAATTGAAATAAAAATACATCAATGCCCGAAAAAAAGATAGTCATTTTTATAAATTAGAAATGAAAGAAAAACACAGAGCATAAAACAAGGCAGGGTTCTGGGTCTAGAACTGGGTAAAATGTATCTCTTATAGGCTGACAGTGTATAATTGTATCCCAAGCAAGGAAGGGGACTGGAGCTAGGATTATGGCATGAAACCAGTTTCTCAAAGAAGTTTGAAGGAAAATTGAGATTGAAAATTATCTTGGCTATGGCTTTTATGAGGTTGAATATCTATGGAAATAGAAAAAAAGGTGATAAGCCTTATGGTGATTATTATTACTGCTTACATATTATTACCTCTGTGGCTGGGAATAAATAACTCTGAGCTGACAATATCTCTGAACAGAGAAGATAGAATAACAGAAGCTCCAAGTTGCCAGTATTAAACCTACTTCTGCATGGGGCAGGAATGCCTGGTACGAGAAATCCCCAAACTCCTAGACAATAGTAGGTATGCAGAAAGGCATAAAAATTATAGAAGCAGCAGCAACAACAAGAAGAACAAAATTTCTGCTTAAGATGAGCCTACAAACCAATATTACAAAGCATATACGTTAAGCCAAGGAAGATTGCTGCTGAATCAACTAATGGGGAAATAACTGATTCATATAAAATAAAAATAAAGAACAATCTGAAAATTACTTTGAGGTATTTGGTTATTACATCAGAGCTACAGTAGAAGAAATGATATTTATGAAAAGGAATAACTAAAAGCAAAAATGAAGAAAAAAGTGTGTATGAAAATTAACTAACAAATCCTGGAAATAAAAAATACAGATTTGAAATAAGAACTCAATATTCTGGCTAAACTCTAATCTGTACACAGTTGAAGAGATAATTCAACGAATTGAAAACGGTTGTGAGGTACCTTGAATGTACCATAAAGAGTTATTGAGTTAAAAAAAATTATAAAGGAGAAGTTAAGGAACAGAGAAGATAGAATAACAGTAACATACTGTGTCAGAAATGTATTATCAAGGCAGAAAAAAAAGAATATAAAGATCAATATTCAAAAAAATAATGGCTACAAATTTTTGGAAACAAAGATAGCCTGTAAATTAAAGGTTGAAATGCATACTCATTATGCACCATGTTAAATAATAGTAAATCCATACCAAAATATTATCCTGAGACTAGCAAACATCAAGGATAAAAATTAAATTTGAACTGAGAGTAGGAAGGAAAGACAGATAATTTACACAGAGGCTGGGATCACCACAGGCTTTTCATAAGCAATGCTAAATGCTAGAAAACAAGGAAGTTCTATCTTTAAAATGCTGAAAAAATTTAACACTGTAAACTGTCATTCAAGAACGAGAGTTAGTTAAGACATTGCCAGGAATAAAAAAACGAGCTGTTTTTCCTCCTGCAAACAATTGCTGAAAGAATTATTTTAAAATGTACTTCAAAGGGAAACACATATGGAAATTCATGAAAACTTGACCATAGTTTAGATCAGATGTGATCAAAGTTTTTCTGTAAAGATCCAGATAGAAAATATTTCACATTTTGCGAACCATATCATCTTAGTGTCATCCACTCAACTCTGCTATTGTAGAGTGAAAGCAGCAAAGGATAACATAAAGGATGATGTGGCTGTGTCCCAATAAACCCAGTGGCAGACCAGACATGGCCCCCAGGCTTCAGCTTGTTGACCACTACTCTAGATCAAAACGAGATTCAAAAAATTTCAAAAATGCGATTATCTTTTTCTGTGTTTCACCTGGTCTGGTTTTAGCTAGCATCAGAATTAATATAGATAGGGCAGAGAATTCTCATTTTCTGTATTCACAACACCTCTGCATTTAGACTCCATATTACAAACTGATACCCGTGTGAGAAATGGCAACAATATTCATATCTTGATCACCATTTTCATTTCTAGTTGTTACTACAATTTTGTGTAATTCTCACCTTATCAGAAAAAGGGCTCTTTTCTGGATGGGGTCTCATTGTGCCCTGAAATGCTGGGGTCAGATGAGTCTTTGTAGATTTTTGTGCCTTTGGACAAAACAGAAGTGTCTTCTGGGCTGAGTGCAACTCGGAAGACTTTGTGCGATTACTCAGATGCTTTTTCCCTCATTGCTGTTTTCACCTTTCATTTCAAATAGCCTTACTGCAGAGAAACAATTTTCTCTCACGGCTGGATTTAGCAGAATGTGTTTGTTCACTTAATGTATTCCAGCCTGATGCAAAAGGGTTACTATATTCATGTTACTGGTTATTGGCAGAGGTTGACAATTTTTTAAGTTAATTGATTTCTTGGCACTAAAATTATACTTTTAAAAACACTTTTATCAGAAGAAGTATTAACAAAAGCTGAACTTAAGTCCCTAAATCACTCTCAGGCTCTAATGTAGCTTGTTCATTCATGCAGTTTGAGATAGAAACTAGTGACCCCGGTAAGCAGTGCACGCCTGCTAGTGTTGACAAAAAAAGATACATTTTGGAAGATTTTATTCTGCCTATTCCTAGAAATGTAATTTTTTTCTGGCCACAGATTCTTCAAAATACTTCTTACTGACAAATGCATGTTTCTTTTAATTCTTTTGCTGACTTTATTTTTTTCTGGTAATAATAAATATGTAATGTTGAATGTTAAATTTGTATAGTAGAGATTTTACATAGAAGGTCAAAAGATGAAATTTATAAAATAAGAATTACATTTAGTGGAACTTTGAATAGCCATGACTTTGCAAATCTGGGTCATTGGTATAACAACTGTTTATTTATATCCTCCATTCTTCCATAAATGATTCAAGAAGTCTCAGACATAAAATATGAAAAGCAAAATGAGAATTGAAGTAGGTGAAAAAGAACAGAACAAAAAAAATGAGGAAGGGAAATAATGTCAGCTAGAATTAAAGTTTATTATGAGATTTGTGATATTAGATAAAGATTTGTGACATTAGATACTTTGTACATACTAAAATGTGCCATAAATTTGGCTCTTAGCTTCCAAGTAGCCAAAGCAAAGAGAGATACAAGATCATTTATGGTTAAAAAAGGACTATTTTTTCCTTGATAAGCAAACCATGAATCTTCATAAAGGATATATACTGTGATGTACTGAACAGAGTCCTCTCCCATAAGCTTGCAGTACACATTTCTGAGAAAGCTGCAGCTAACACACTATACAACAGTCAAAGTATAGTTTTGTAAAAGCAGTTTAGTTGTCCTGTCAGATGCTAAGACAGCATAGGCCAAGTATAACCACTGCTTTGTAGTCTCATTTGACTCAAGGATATTTTAGAATATCTATGGGAAGATATAAACTGAACATTCTGTAGTTAATACTCTGCAAAAATTCTGTAATCAAGCTTTAGATATGAGTAGTGTAACAGAAAATTTAATGTTGTATTCTTTGGCGAGATTCAAAAGTACAAAATTTCGAAGTGTCTTATTAAAGACTGATCTAAATGCTGTGACAATCAACTGGGAGCAGGGAAAAAGGAACCTATGGAGGACATGTGCCTGTATAGATGGTTCTTCCCGAATGACTTTGCATTGTACATTTCAGGTGGGATGTGACTCGCTTTTTTACCACACAATACGGAAATGCTATCTGGAAGTTAACCACTAAACTCTGTATTACTGATTTTCAATCTTCGGCATACTGAAGAATCACTTGGGAACCTTGTTAAACATGCAGATCTCCCCACTTCCAAAGATTCTGATGTAATGGATCCCTGTGGAACAGAGTGTCAAAAATAAAATCAGATAAAATTAGGAAAAAATTAAAAGTTTACTGTCATACGAAATGTGTAGATTGAGTTCTGGGAGATTTCAACCTAAGTGGTGAGAAGTTCACTTTACAGCAGCCAGAGCACAGTTTTTAAAGCATAAAGGAGTAAGTATTTTGACCTTTTTTGTGATTGCTTATCATACATTAACATTCTTTTTAAAGGCAATCAAGCAAAGCTGTTTAAGCTGATGTGTCTATAACCATTTGATTTAATTTCACTGAATCATGCTGACAAGAACATAAAGTTTACATTTTGTGTTTGTGATTAGCAGTTCAGGGAAAATCAGGATGACTTAAGTTTTGGTTATGTGGTTATGGGTGGTGGGCTTTGAGGTATATATAAACTGTGGTCTCCATTTTTATTTTTCTTTAAAAATAGGAATCCGCATTTTGCAGGTGATCTTTGGACACGTTTTGCAAAACATTGCTGTAGACATCGTAAATCTCTCCTCTGGGGCTGAGATAACTTCAGTGTTAACCAAAGTTGTTAGTGGGTCATTATTAACAAATTTTGTTTCATTTATTTTTTTTCCCTTTTGAGGTGGAAGGTTATGTCTTTTTTTCCATAGGATTCTTTTAAAACTGCCTTTTTTTAAAAAATTTAAAGCTTGATGTTCTGGGGAAGATAAAGGAGACTTTCTGGGGTAACATAAAAATTCCTCCTGGTTAAGAATTTGTTTTTATACTGTATTATAATAAAAAACTTTGTTTTATAGTGTATTAATAAGTTCATTCACTTTTAATATTGTTTTCCTTAGAAACTTTGTTTTATTGTTTACAGGATTCCTGAAGGAGACCACATTATTTATGGTTGTGTGGTTATAAACAGACATGAGCTGTGTCACTAAGCATCCAAAAAATGGGGCATAGCAGGGCAAGGAGGCAGCTTTGCTTCTAGCAATCCACTTATGTGCTGGCAAAGAATGGATCACCTGGCTACATGCTTGAGGGGCTCAGGAGAAGAATCTGCATATTATAGTTCTTCCACAATCTGATTGTGTTAGTCCATTTTCTGTCATTTACAACAGTATACCTGAAACTGGGTGTGTATATATATATATATATATATATATATATATATATTTCTTACAGTAGTGGAGACTGGAAACTCCACGTTCCAGGGTGCACATCTGGTGATGGCTTTCTTCTTGATGGTGACTCTCTACAGTGAATCAGGGTATCACATGGTGAGAATGGCAAGAGCTCTTTCATATGCTCTCCTTATAAAGCCACCAGTCTATGCACATGACAACCCATTAAACCATCAACCTATTATTCCATGAATGCATTGATCCATTCATGAGAGTATAGTACTCACAATCCAATCACCTCTTAAAGGTCTTACCTTTCAACACTACCACATGGAGAATCTCACTCCTAACATGAGCTTTGGAGCATGGACAAGTATTCAACCCATAGCACCGGTTATTTGCCTTCATAGAAACAGAGCTGCCAAAAACACTGTGTCATGCTTAAATTCTTGTTAACTGCAGTGACAAAGAATGAACTCTTCTTTCTCCAACTTAAACTTTGGCTTAATTTACCTAATCGCTTTTAACATTACATTTTCAGAGTCAAACACTGAAGAATGGAAGCTCTTTGATTAAAACATAGAAGCTGATATGTGCTCTTTCTCCTATTTGCCACGCACTGTATTTTGTTCTGGGAATAAGGGGATGAATAAGGACAGCTGATATCCCCAAGAAGTCCATGTCTAACACTCTTACCTTGTCATTAGCCTCTCATGGTTTATTTCATCCTCTATCTACCCAAAGAATTTCTCATTGCGAGACAGGTCACTGGGTGAAGATGTCACTTCAATAGGTTATTTTCTACTACCAGAGATTTAAAAATATTGTTTGTGCAATAAATACTCCTGTGTCTGTTATATCACAGAGTAGAGGTAGCAAATTAAGTCAGTTTTGTTAAGGAAAATATCAGGAGAAACAGAAAAAATGTCACGTAGGTAGTGAAGTGGCTATGATTTTCTTTATACCTAGGGAAAAGACAATCACAGGGGTTTTGTGTTGCTTATGTTGACGTTGCGTGTTTTCTTTCAAGGTGATGAAAAAAATTCTGGGAATATTGAATGAGACTATTTCTTTCATTAGTTAGCATGCAGTCTTGCCTGCTTGTAAGAGTGTGCTCAAATGAAAGCCCCTGAAAAATGGCTTTGGATGCAGCTTTGGTTGCTGCCTCTGTAGAAAAGCCAAGCATAAGAAACAGTGAACAATCAAGAAGATGCTTGATGAGTTAAAAGGGAGTGTTGCATTCCAACTGGGTGGCAGGAAGTGAAGTTAGGCCAAATAACAACTGATAACAAATGATTTTAACATTTAGCATTAGTGAGAAAATTAGATATGTATTCCCAGAGTACTCAAACATTTCTCTAATTTATATATCACCTAGTTTAGTATTTTTAGTAATTTTTTGGTGTATAATCATTTCTGTTTTGTTAAATTATTTTATTAAAAATCAACCAACCACCCAGTAGCATGACTTCAGAAACATGCTAAACGCGTACACATACACAAACATACATATTTGCTTGTATTAATAACATCTACGGGATGTTTGATTTTTAGAACAAAGGACCATAGGAGGAGACAGCTGATTTAACTACATAAAGGATGCAAAAACAAACAAGCAAAATCTTTAAGCAGACTGGTTGTAAGATTAAGGTAATTTATGCAAATCAATTAAGTTAATTTGGCTTTTCCTGGAGAAGACATTTCTTCTCCACACAGCCTTTGCCTGTACTCAACAATATCCACTTCAAATCCTTCCTCAAAGCCAGTGTCCCACAGAGAACCTTCACTGAGTCACTCTTCCTGACTCCATCGTTCTGTTCTTTCAACCCTAGCACTAACATATTAGATGCACCATAATTCACTGGATTTTTGCTGTGTCAAGGATTACACAGAAAACTCACCCAAAGGACAGACAAATACATTCTCTTCCTCTTCAGTTCAACAGCTCTTCTCATAGTGGGGAGGTAGTGTGAACTGAGTACTGAACTAAGGATCAGTGTGCTTGGCTTTTAGTCCATGTTAGGCTTCTGGTTAGTCATGCAACTTGCGCTAGTCAGACATCTCTCCAGTCCTTAAAGGATAACACCTACTCACCTGCAGACAGAACTCATGTGACAATCCAGTGAGGTAAAGGGTGAGAATATGTTTTGTAAACTATAAAGTGTTCTGTAAGTGCAAAGACTGTGTACCATTTTCAGCCTTCCTTGTCTGCAGCCCCGATCTCCTGGGCATGTGACCTGTGCCAGAAGGCCTCACACTTGGTTAAATCCTCTGCTATCACTATCTTGAAATTCTTAACAATTTTATCTTTTATGTCTTGTAATTAAAGTCCAATGGGAAAAGAAAGCACAGGAGGAGATACACACATGTCCACAGCTCTTTGCAGCCTCATTTGCATATAACAGAATTCCAGGGAAGTAGAACATATGGGAGTCCAGTAATACTCAAAGCCACTAGGAGGTAAGATGTAGGATGTGATGTCCATGACTGATTGGGGTTGGGGCGGGGGGGGGGCATCGTGACCAGTTAGAGGCCATGCTTTTCTTTTGAACCAGAGCTTGCTTCTAATACAGAAAGACGGCAATAATGGCCTTCTAAAACAGTCAAATAACTGTATCATATCTTTGCTTCCTTTCTTATTTGTGTTACTTTCCTGCCTTGGCCAACTGTTTACACTGAAAATAATAACATAAAAGGAAAGGAAAACAAAGCAACCATGTCCTTTTTCTTTTGGTTCTTCCTTACTCGTCACTCAGCCAAAGGTAGAGAGTGTAGGTTGAATGTATGCATATCGACAAGTGAAATAAAGATGGTGGCAATGGTCGCACAGCATTGTGAAGGTACCTGATACGACTGAGCTGTACACTCACAAATAGTTAAGGTGATAAATTTTGTTACATTTATTTTACCATAGTTAAATTTTTTTTTCAAAATTTAATTTAAAAAAAGAAGTAAAATAAAAAGTCGACAGTGTAGGGGGAGAAGCTTTCCTCAACACTCTGAGGGGCCCAGCTGGGCCTGAAAATGAAACTGACAAAGACTGATTAGTGGGAGAAAAGCATAGACTACTTATTTAATAAATTTTACATGACATGAGAGCCTTCATGAGGAAATGGAGATCCAATAAAACAGGGAAATCTGTGTGTATTTGATACTAAGTCTGATGAAAGCAGTGGAGAGTTGTGGAGAAACATAATTGAACACAAAGTGATATGACTTAATGGTAATAAACTGCAGGGGATTCAGCAAACCCTGTTTGTTCAGATTCTCTTCTGTGTCTGTATGACATTTCTTCCTTCCAGGTATAGGGTGTAATAGGGCACCTGTTACATGAGGGTCTTCAGGGGAGAAGGGAGGAAGGAGGTGAGAGAGTGAACTTCCTAGGTTTTATAACCTGTTTTAGAAAAGGGGATAGGAGAAGGTCAGAGAGACTTCCCTGCTTCTGTGAGTTTCTCAATTTCCTTCAGCTTAAAATACTTAGTATGCTAAGATGCCATATTTTGGGGTGTTGTGTTCTGGGCCCCAGCATTAGTTTCATGAAATGTTTCCACTGTTTTGGTAAAAATTATATATATATATATATATA